>NC_067495.1:109595963-109731311 GCF_947179515.1 Apodemus sylvaticus
TATCACCCCTTCCAAGACTCAAGGAACATTGTGAAAGAGGGCTCAGAAAGAATGCTAGAGTTTCATAATGGGAAAAAGGCCGTGAGATGCTTCTAGAAGTTTGTAGTCACTGTTCTGAACAGTCTAGACCTTTGAATAGAGACAGAAGTCACTGACTCAGGAAATCCAAATTCAATGGAAATAGTTACATCCTAGAAACACTTTGACCAAATGGTAGCTTGTAAGTGCCAAAATTGAGGTGAGCATGCATGATTACCTATGGTGAAGAGTGTAGTCAAAGCAAAAATAAAAGTAATTGGGCTCAGGTAATCTGTGGCAATGATCAAGATGGTCTTCCCAAATTCTCATTTTATTGGATGCATTAAAAACAGCTTCAAACCACAAGCAGTTTAGAAGGGAACCAATTTAGATCTAATATTTTAATGAAGGAAAGGATGAATCCCTTACAGGAATGATAAAATAGAATGACAAAACTTTGTGCCTTCTTTCCCTAGCCTTCTCTAAAGTGACCTATGGCCTTTTACCAGGGTAACTGCATCGAGGAAAGGGAAATAACCAGACCTTTTGGAAACTATTGAATGCTGGCTCTGAACTGAAACTAATTTCATAAGCCCTTAAGTCTCAGTGTAATCTACCATCCAAATTAAAGTTTATGGAGGTCAAGTTCTCACAGTGGACTCATGAGTCCCTGAACTCATGCTGTGGTTATGAATTCAGAATGCATCATTGGAGAAGATATACTCAGCTGCTGGTAGAGTTTTCACATTGGCTCTCTGATCCATGGAATAAAGGTGGCCACAATGTAAAGACTATGTATGGGAGCCACTGCATTCCTACGGTGATTGCAGAGATTAGTGCCACCATGAAGAATATGAAATGTGCAAGGGAGCTGATTCCTGCCACATTCTAATGTAACTTTTATTTCAGTATATGTGCCAAAGACAAATGGATCTTGGACAATATGAGTCAGTTATTGTAAATTAACCACAGGATGACTCTAATTGTGGTACTATAAAAGATGTGGTTTTATTGTTTGAGAAAATTAAGCACGTCCTCTGTTGTGTGGTATGAAGCTAATGATTTTGCAAATGTTTTCCTCTATCACTGTAAGTAAGCCTCACCAGAAGCAGTTTGCTTTCAGCTAACACATCCAGCAATACACTTTCACTGTCTCTCAGGGATATATTAATCATTTTACAAATTTATTTCTCTGGAAAGCCCTGAAAAACACATTATCCATCTATATAAGTGCTGTGTGTAACTATAGCCTTATCTATGCATTAACCCAATAAATACAACAAATATACACTATACATTATGCTTTCTTTCTTTCTTTCTTTCTTTCTTTCTTTCTTTCTTTCTTTCTTTCTTTCTTTCTTTCTTGCTTGCTTGCTTGCTTGCTTGCTTGCTTGCTTTTTTCACCTTTTTATTGGTTCTTTTTGACTTTCATATCAAGCATCCCAATCCAGCATGTACTCCTCCCCTCATACGTGCCCTCCATCCTTGCAACTCCCCCGTACCCCCAGCACAAAACAGAGAAAAAAATCTTGTTGTGAAAGTTGTAGTGTGTTATAGAGAGTCCCACAGTATACACATTTCTCCATACTTCTTTGCTTATAAATGTTCATTGCCATGACTGGTTGGTCTGGTATGAAGCCTCAGGCTTCTGCTACTCCGAAGAGCAGACAAGCGGCAGGGCCAGCGCTCCTGCACTCATGCCATTACCCATCCCCATGACCAGGGCTAGCTCTACTGTGCTGCCCAGATGATGTTCAAGGCCCTCTCTTCTGAGTGTCATAGCTGATGCCAACTCTCCTGCTCTTGTGATCCCAGGACCCACTTTTCTGTCTGTTGCAAGTGGTGAGGATCAAGGGTAGGAGAGGGTGTTTCTCTGTTTGTCTGCACGCAGACAAGTTGTGGATCCAGCTCTCCCATGCTCATATCCTTGATTCTGACTCACCCACACCCTAATGAGGCCTAGTGCAGGGCCTGCTCACCTGAGTGCTGCAGCAGGTGAGGGGTAGGGACAGATCTGCTCTCAGAATGTCATTGGCAAGGGCAAAAAGGAAGGGAGGAGACTTCTCCTCACCAATACTACCAGACAACAGACAAGAGGCAGAGCTAGCTCTTTCATGCTCACGTTCAGTTCACCTGAAGCAGCCACATGCAGGGCCAGCTATAATATGCTGGCCAAGAGAAGTGCAGAGGCTGCTTTTCTGAGTGCTATAATAAGAGAGGGGCAGAGCCAGCTCTCCTGCTCTGAGGAACTGGTGGCCAGATCCTGCCTGCTATAGGTGGCAAACGGAGGGGGACATCACTTCCTTGCTGAAGTCAAGGCACTAGAGATAAACTCTCCCACACTCATACCCTTAGAGCTGGCTGTCTGTGTCCCCACCACCAGGGTCAGCTCAACTGTGCTGCCCAGGCATGGTACAGGGCCCGCTCTCTTGGGTATTACAACTGGTGAGCAGCAGGATCAATTTTCCTGCTCTCATAACCCTAGGGCCAAGTCTTCCTCCTGACACAGGTAGGTAGTGAAGGGTGAATGGCAAGTGGCAAGTGGCGAGGGGTGAGGGGCAAAGAGGGGCAAAGAGTCTATTTATCCCTCATTCATCCCACTGCACAGGGCATGAGTAGAAGGGCCAGCTTGCCCATGTTTATACTCTCAAGGCAGGCTCACCCACAACTCCCTCAATGTGTTGGGCCACTCTCCTGAGTCTTTCAGCTGGCTAGAGGCAGGGTCAGCTCTCCTGCTCTCATGCCCCTATAGCACTGCTTTTCTGAGTGCTATAGTAAGAGAGGGGCGGAGCCAGCTCTCCTGCACTGAGGACCTGGTAGCCAGATCTTGCCTGCTATAGGTGGCAATACTAAGACCTACTCACCAGCTCTCCCATGATGTTCAGGTGAGGGAGTACAGGTAGTTCGGACAGTCTTCAGATATCAACATGTTCCTGGGCAGCAGCCAGATGAGG
This sequence comes from Apodemus sylvaticus, assembly GCF_947179515.1. Classification (NCBI taxonomy): domain Eukaryota; kingdom Metazoa; phylum Chordata; class Mammalia; order Rodentia; family Muridae; genus Apodemus; species Apodemus sylvaticus. The sequence goes on from NC_067495.1 coordinate 109,598,936, forward strand.
GACTGTCCTCTTGGCCTCTGGTAAAAACATACCTTTGTTGTTGTAGGACCATGGACCCAGACTTGGCACCCAGAGACAACACAGGCTAGGACCCCATCATAGTCCCAAGTGGCATTGCTAGCTATGCACATGAGTCTGTTCCTCACTACCCTACTGTCCCCTGTTCTGTCTCTCTCTGTGCCCAGATCCTTCAGTTTCTCTTCAATTTCTTCACCACTTACTTGTTCCTCTTTGTGTTGCCAAGGGTCCCTGAGTGTTTGGGGTCACCTCAGGAGTGGTCTAAGGAATACTAAGACCTACTCATGCATTGGGACACTGGGAAGGGATCATCTTCAGAATGGTTTGTCCCCACAAGTCTGTGTGGAATTGGACTGGTGGTCATCTCAGCTTAGCTTCCTGTCCAGGCCCCTGGGCACCAGACCAGTGGTTTTCTCAGGCTCCTTTTTTTTTTTTTCAGTGAATGTTAGGCTACTCATCAATCATTCAGATGTCCACAGGTCAGAGCACTGAGCATAGACACAGCTTCTCCTCTGCCACCTACTGACACACATGTGATACAGCAGTCACACCAGCAACCCCTCTAGGGCATTTGTTTGCCTTTTGTGTTTTTCAATACAAGTTTTCTCTCTGTGGCTATGGCTGTCCAGGAACTCACTTAGTATATCAGGATGGCGTAGAACTCACAAAGGCTCACCTGCCTCTGTCACCTGAGTGCTGGGATTAAAGGCATGCCCCATCACTACCCGAGTTAGTGTTCACATTCTCTTATATTATATTTTATCTTATAGACATGTCATGATTTTGCTTTAAAAACAAATATCGTATAGTGTACACTAGCAAGGCAATAAGAAAAACTACAGACATAAAGAAAATACTGGCAAAAGATATTTTGGATAAAGGACTGCTATAGAGTATAAAAGAAAGTCTAAGAGTCAACACTAAGAACATGAAAATTCCATTGATTGAGTTCTGCTTGATAGTAGGGAACTGGGATTAAAGCAGTAATAAACACACACCTTTGCAGCCAATAGGTGTCACATCATATAACAGAGCAAGGATAGACTTAAATGATGTTGGTAAAACATGATAGGTACATATAGAAGAATGAAAGTTAGCCTGATCTTTCACTGTATAAAATAAACTGAAGATGACTCAAAGGCCTTAATGTAACACCCACAACTCTGAAAGCACTAAAGGAAGCATATAGGAAATATTTCAATGTGTGGCATAGTCAAGACATTTCTGAGAAGTGCTCCAAAAATCTGTTTTTAAAAATAAAAAAAATTGCCTCAACAATATTGCTATATAAATAAGACCTGAACAATGTCATACTAATAAACATGGTAATGTAGCAGAGAGAAATCTCACACACAATAAGAATGACAAAAGGGCCACAAATTTGAGAGGGAGATAGGGATGACATGGAAGGGGTTGAAGCAAGGCGGGATAATATAAATAATTCTACTTTTAGATGATTGCAAAAACAAGGAGGTATTTATCTACCTACCACTAAACAGTGAATCTTCTGGAAGCTTGGCCTTGTACTTCTGTAAGAAATAAAAGTGTCATTGATTAAAAAAATACCACAATAATTGGATAAAATAGGATTACTTCAAACTAAAATGCTTCTTTACAGCAATGGGAGTAGCCAAGAAAATGAACAAGGTAAGAGAAAACATAGATGATGACTATATAAAAATATATGTGAATAAGATGGCTCACCAGGTAAAGGTGCTTGTAGCATAAACCTACTGATCTGAATTTGATCTCCAAAACTTAAGTAAAGGTGGAAGGAAAGAACTGCCTCTGGAAAGTCGTCCTCTGACTTCCATACATGGTCTGTGAGACATGCATTATTCATTACATATACACATGCACACACACACACATACACACACACACATACACACACACACACACACACACACTCACTCACAACTGAAAGATCACCTAACAATGAAAAATCCAAGTAATCCCATTAGTAATTAAACAAACAATGTAAACAAATACTTCTCAAACACTTAAGGCCACTTCTAATTAGAAAGCTATAAAAATGGGCTAATGTTGGGGATACTTTACCAGAAAAGATGTTCAGAGAGCACATAAAAATGTTCAATATTATGCCATTAGATAAGTGTAAATTGAAGTGAAAGACCACTTCACACAGACTAGAATAGCAAAATCCAAAACAATGTAACATTAGGTACTGGCAAGAATGTGGAATGAAATTAATTGTCCTTCACTTTTTGTTATAATGTAAAATGTCCTAGCCAAAGGGATTTCTTGAGTTGCTATAATGTTTTCTGGAAAGAATATACGAATGTCCACTCAGATAAAAAAGTTCAGGAGCATGTTGCTAAAAATTTACAAATTGAAAACATTTAGAAAATATCTATAATCCAGGCTTCGACTTACTCTATTTTCCAAATTCGTGTTTTTCTAGTAAAAAGATCAGAAAGTATTCTAAAATGTTTTGTGTATTTGTGTGTGTGTGTGTGTGTGTGTACAAATGTGCGATAGCATGTGCGGGAGGTTAAAGAAGAACTTGTTGGTTACTTACTTCCACCATTGGGTCTTATAGATGAAACTGTAATATAGGCCATCAGGGTTGATGGTAAGCATCTTTATATACTAAGTCATCCTGTCATCCCTAGACAATGCTTTTTAACAGATATTGTTCAACCAGTTGCTGCTGCTGATTCCTACCATGGACAATAAACTCCATTTTCAAACTTTACTGATTAATCCAATGTTTAAAAACCCACGATGGTAGTGATTCAGCATAGGACATTTTCATAAGGCATATACAGAGATAGTCAGATGGACAAACCATACTCAAATACTTATGAAAAACAAGTTTTAAGAAAAACATTCTTGTTACATGGGATACAATGTAATTTTTATAATTCAATTCTATTCAGCTGAAATATTGGTTGCCATGCACAAAATCTATTTTATAAATGTACTGTTCTGAAAATTGCATTTGCAAATATATGATACAAGATACTCAAAGGCCATCTGCTTCTCCCTGTTCCAGGGACAGCTGCATCTTGTGCAGCTCGACAAGGTGGTGAAAGTTGATGTGGGTGCCTGGTTACCAGGGCTGCCTTCTGCCCTGCACTTGACCTCAATTACATGGCCTACATGTTCCAGTATGAATCTATACATGGCAAATTTAATGGTATAGTCAAGGCTGAGAATTGGAAACTTGTTATTAATGGGAAGCCCATCATCTTTCAGGAGTGAGATCACACTACCATCAAATGAGGTAATGCTGGTGCTGAGTATGACATAGACTCTATTGGTGTCTTCACCACCTCTTGAAGAGTGGAAACAAAGGGTCATCATGTCTGCCCCTTCTTCCAATGCCCCCATGTTTGTGATGTGTGTGAACCACAAGAAATATGACTCAAGATTGTCAGCAATGCATCCTATACCAACTGCTTAGCTCCCCTGGCCAAGGTCTTCATGACAACTTTGGCATCATGGAAGGGCTCATGAACAACATCCATGGTCCCTGTGGAAAGCTGTGGTGTGATGGCCATGGGGCTGCTTAGAACATTATACCTGCATCCACTGGTGCTGCCAAGACTGTGGGCAAGGTCATCCAAAAGCTGAACAGGAAGCTTAATGGCATGGCCTTTCGTGTTTCTACCCCTAATGTGGATCTGACATGTTGCATGGCGAAACCTACCAAGAATAGTGATACCAAGAAGGTGGTGATGCAGGCATCCCAGGGCCCACCAAAGGACATCCTGGGCTACACTGAGGACCAGGTTGTTTCCTGTGACTTCAACAGCAACTCCAATTCTTCCACCTTTGATACTGGGGCTGGCATTGCTCTCATTGACAACTTTGTAAAGTTAATTTCCTGGTATGATAATGAATACAGCTACAGCAACAGGATGGTCGACCTCATGGCTTACATGGCTTCCAGGGAGTAAGAAACTCTGGACCATCCACAGCAGAAAGGACACTGAGAGTAAGAGAGATGCCCTCAGTTACTGAGGAGTTCCTGTCCCAACTCAGCACCCAACAGTGAGCATCTCCCTCATAATTTCCATCCCAGACCCCCATAATAACAAGAGAGGCCTAGGAAGCCCTCCCTACTCTCTTGAATACCATCAATAAAGCTCATTGCATTACCCCATAAAAGACACCTATAAATTAGGATAGAGCTGAGTATAGTGCATCCCTGCAATACAGCGCAGGGGAGGTTGGATGTAATATTGGAATATTGGCAGTTCAGGGCCTGTCTGTGTAATAGGAAGCCTTGACCCAATAAAAATAAAGGAACAATAACCAAATATTAAAAAGAAGTTAGGTTAAGATGTAAATTCTTTCAGTATTTCACAACTAAAAGAGAGAAGAACAATGCAATAGGACAGACAACAAAGGTTTTAGTTCTAGATATTTCTTGGATATATCTATTGCCTATGTTTATAGATGCCTACCAAAATTAGATGCTAAGTCTACTGATGAAGATATCAGCTGCTCTGGTTGCAAGAATTGGGTTAGATGCTTTCTTCCTATTGCCTAGAACTTGTAGTACTTGAAAGTACTATACAGATGACTGAGAAAGCATAGTCTTAACTGTAGACTCTGTGTGCCACACTACAAGTTGATCACACAAGATGTGTCCATTTGTACAGGGGTACAGAGCTAAACAAAGAATTATTGGTTAACAAATTCTGATGATTAGTTTTGATTTTTCAGCTTGATATGTTGTAGAATAACTCAGAATGGACTTTCAGTAAGGAATGCTCTAGATTAGGATGGCCTAATGGCATGTTTATGAAGGAGTCCAGAAGAAGGTCTAGAGTCCTTCTGGGGTTGTATTTACATGTGGTTGTGAAGCTGGGACCAGAACTCATATCCTCTGCAAAAGAGTAAATGATCTTAATTCCTGAGCCATTTCTCCAGCCCCTCTTCAAAAGTTTTATAAACTGTGGTGTCATAGTTACTGTTCTATTGTTGTGAAGAGACAACATGACCAAGATCATGCTTATAAAAGAAATATTTGATTGGGGCCTTGCCTACAGTTTCAGAGGCTTAGTTCATCACCATCATCATGGCAAGAACCATGGTGGCATGCAGGCAGACATGAGGCTGAGAGCTTTGCATCTTGTTCTTCAGGGAGCAGGAAAAGAGAGCTGGCCTGGCATAAGCTTTCAAAACCCAAACCTCACTCCCAGTGACACACTTCCCCCAATCCTTCCCAAACATTCGGGAATCAAACATTCAAATGACAGGCATTCTCATAAAACCACCACAATGGAAATGGAGAGATTATTTGAAATCTCATTATACAAAGCATATGTTACACGGATAGCAAGGCCAGACAAAGATATTAATAGAAGTAATCCATACACCAATATTCCTGGGGAGTGCTGATTCCTGGGGAGTCCTTAGCCTAAGACAAGCAATCTTAATTTACTAGCTGCCAGTAACTAGCACATTAAAAGGAATGTAGCATGTAATCACATTTTACCCAGCATTGCAATGGTTTGTATCCCATGGATATAAATCAATGTAGCAGAGTAACGATCAGGGAAAACATATGAACATTTTGAGAGCAGCAGAACAAAATCGACAAAACTCAACAATATTTCACCATGAGAAACACATAAACATAAAAACTTGTTTATAAAAAGTTTATAGCTGAAAAATTGAAAAATTTTCTTCGAAGATCAGGTACAAGACACAGATAAAATGTTTGCTGTGTGCATTCGACATAGTGCTGGAATAATGCTAATAATCAACATAATTCCACAACAAAAAGATATCAAAAATAAAAGATGTTCAAATGGGAAAGTAAGGAATAAAATTATCAGGTTTTGAATATAACGTTGTTTTATATATTGAAAACTCTAAAGACTTCATAAAAATATTATTACTAATAAACAGATTCTCAAGCTTAGAGGATTTTAAACCATTTAAAATTAGTATTGTTACTTGAAGCTAATAAGGAACAATCTAAATAGGAAATGCAGAAAACAACTTGTTTTACTAAGATCATTACAAAGAAAAAAAAAACCTTAGGAATAAAATGAACCAAATAAGCAAAAAGAACTGACACCATCAAAAGAACAAATTGGCAACCAACAAATTGGGAAAAGATCTTCACCAACCCTACATCTGACAGAGGGCTAATATCCAATATATACAAAGAACTCAAGAAGTTAGACCCCAGAAAAGCAAATAACCCTATTAAAAAATGGGATACAGAGCTAAACAAAGAATTTTCACCTGAAGAACTTTGGATGGCTGAGAAGCATCTTAAAAATGCTCAACATCATTAGTCATTAGGGAAATACAAATCAAAACAACCCTGAGATTTCACCTTACACCAGTCAGAATAGCTAAGATTAAAAATTCAGGAGACAGCAGGTGTTGGCGAGGATGTGGAGAAAGAGGAACACTCCTCCACTGCTGGTGGGTTTGGAAATTGGTACAACCTCTATGGAAATCAGTCTGGTGGTTCCTCAGAAAACTGAGCACGTCACTTCCGAAAGATCCTGCTATACCACTCCTGGGCATATACCCAGAGGATCCCCCAGCAGGTAATAAGGATACGTGTTCCACTATGTTCATAGGAGCCCTATTTATAATAGCCAGAAGCTGGAAAGAACCCAGGTATCCCTCAACAGAGGAATGGATACAAAAAATGTAGTATATATATACAATGGAGTACTATTCAGCCATTAGAAACAATGTATTCATGAAATTCTTAGACAAATGGATGGAGCTGGAGAACATCATACTAAGTGAGGTAACCTAGTCTCAAAAGATCAATCATAGTATGCACTCACTAATAAGTGGATATTAGCCTAGAAAATTGGAATACCCAAGACATAATTCACATATTAAATGATGTCCAAAAAGAATCGAGGAGTGGCCCCTGGTTATGGAAAGTGTAGCAGTATAGGGAAATACCAGAACAGGGAAGTAGTAATGGGTGGATGGGGGAACAGGGGGAGGGAAGAGGGATTATGGGACTTTTGGGGAGTGGGGGGACGGAAAAGGTGAAATCATTTGAAATGTAAATAAAAAATATATCGAATAAAAAAGAAAAAAAGAACATTAGCACACTAGCAACTATAATATATTACTGAAGGAATTTAATAAGGAAGAATATGAATACACAAAAATTAAAACATATCTTGTCATAGGTTGGCTGTCTTAATGTTGTTAAAATTAACATTCATTTCCCTCAACATAATCATCAAATTCAATAACCTCTCTGTAAAGTCTCATTGGTGATTTTTCAGATATAGGAAATATTATTAGAAAATTAAATATCTTGGTTATATTTCAATTGTTATGAAAATTACATGACCAAGGCAATTTATAAAAGAAAGCATTTAATTGGGCTTATCATTTCAGAGGCTTAAAGTTCATTATGGTGGTAGAAAGCCATGGCAGCAAGAATATCTGAGAGATTACATCTTAACAGAAAAAGCACTGGGATGACAGGAATGCTTGGAACATCAAACCCCACCCTCAGTGATATATTTTGTACAATACAGCCATGCCACTCAATCCTTCCCTAACAGTTCCACCAATTGGGGATGAAATATTCCAACATAGGAACTATGAGGACCATTCTCATTCAAACTACTACAACATGTAACCTCAAATAACCCTAAATAACCAAAAGAATCTAAGAAAAAAGGACCAAGCTAAAGGGCCCAAATTTCCTTATCTCAAAACCTATTGCAAAGCGATAGTACTCAAAACAGTATAATGGTGGCCTAAAAGAGGCATGTCAAAAAATGTAATAGAAAAAATACCCCAAAATAAACGCACGCATAACAACTGACCTTCATTTCAACAGGGATCCTAAATACATGTAACAAGGAAGTGGAACATTCTTCAACACAGCACACAGGGGAAATCTATGCATATATACATATATGCAAAATAATGAATTGCACTTTTTGAATACTATGTAAGGTTACTTAAAGACTGAAGAGAATGGCACCTGCCCTCAAACCTGATGGTCTGAGTTTGATCATTGCAATTATTATTGAGAATTCCTGGAAAGAAACTTGCTTTGATTTGCATTTCCCTAATGACTAATAATGTTGAACATTTCTTATGGTGCTTCTCCGGTGAAAATTGTCTAGCTCTGTACCCCATTTTTCAATAGGGTTATCTGGCTCTCTGGAGTCTAACTTCTTGAGTTCTTTGTATATATTGGATATTTTCCCTCTGTGTGATGTAGGGTTGGTGAAGATCTCTTCCCAATTTGTTGGTTGCTGTTTTGTCCTTTTGTTCTTTGCCTTACAGAAACTTTGTAATTTTATGAGATCCCATTTGTCAATTCTTGATCTTAGAGCATAAGCTATTGGTGTTCTGTTCAGGAATGTTCCCCCCTGTGCCCATGAGCTCAATGCTCTTCCCCAGCTTCTTTTCTATTAGTTTCAGTGTGTGTAGCGTTATGTGGAGGTCCTTGATCCACTTGGAGTTGAGCGTGGACTTGAGCTTAGTACAAGGAGATAAGAATGGATTGATTTGCATTCTTCTGCATGCTGACCTCCAGTTGAACCAGCACCATTTGTTGAAAAGGCTATCTCTTTTCTACTGGATGGTTGTAGCTCATTTGTCAAAGATAAAGTGACAAATAGGTGTGGGGGTTCATTTCTGGGTCTTCAATTCTGTTCCATTGAGCTACCTGCCTGTCACTGTACCAATACCATGCATTTTTAAACACTATTGCTCTGTAGTATTGCTTGAGGTCAGTGATACTGATTCCCCCAGAAGTTCTTTTACTGTAGAGAATAGTTTTAGCTATCCTGGGTGTTTTGTTATTCCACATAAATTTGAGAATTGCTCTTTCTAACTCTATAAAGAATTGAGTTGGGATTTTAATGGCGATTGCATTGAATCCGTATATTGCTTTTGGCAAGATGGTCATTTTTACTACATTAATTCTGCCAATCCACGAGCATGGAAGATTTTTCCATCTTCTGGGGTCTTCTTCGATTTCCTTCTTTAGAGATCTGAAGTTCTTGTCATACAGATCTTTCACTTGTTTGGTTAGAGTAACACCAAGATTCTTTATATTGTTTGTAGCTATTGTGAAGGGTGTCATTTCCCTAATTTCTTTCTCAGCCTGCTCATCCTTTGAGTATAGGAAAGCTACTGATTTGCTTGAGTTGATTTTATAACTGGCCACTTTGCTGAAGTTGTTTATCAGCTGTAGGAGTTCTCTGGTGGAGTTTTTTGGGTCACTTAAGTATACTATCATATCATCTGCAAATAGTGATAGTTTGACTTCTTCCATTCCAATTTGTATCCCTTTGACCTCCTTATGTTGTATAATTGCTCTAGCTAAAACTTCAAGTACTATATTGAAAAGATATTGAGAGAGGAGGCAGCCTTGTCTAGTCCCTGATCACACTAGTCAGAATGGCTAAGATTAAAACCTCAGGAGACAGTAGTTGTTGGCAGGGATGTGGAGAAAGAGGAACACTCCTCCACTGCTGGTGGGATTGCAAACTGGTACAACCACTCTGGAAATCAGTCTGGAGCTTCCTCAGAAAACTGGGCATGACACTTTTGGAGGACCCTGCTATAGCACTCCTGGCCATATACCCAGAGGATTCCCCAGCATGCAATAAGGACACATGCTCCTCTATGTTCAAAGCAGCCTTATTTATAATAGCCAGAAGCTGGAAAGAACCCAGATGTTCCTCAATGGCAGAATGGATACAGAAAATGTGGTATATTTACACAATGGAATACTACTAAGCAATTAGAAACAATGACTTCATGAAATTCTTAGGCAAATAGTTGGAACTGGAAAATATCATCCTAAGTGAGGTAACTCATTCACAAAAGAACACACATGGAATGCAGTCACTGATAATTGGATATTAGCCCAGAAGTTCTGAATACCCAAGACACAACTCACGTATCAAATCATTCCCAAGAAGAAGGAAGGAGACGGCCCTGGTCCTGTAAAGGCTTGATGCAGCATTGTAGGGGATTACCAGGACAGAGGAGTGGGAGGTTGTTGATTGGGGAATGGGAGGATGGAAGAAGGCTTATGGGACTTATGGGGAGGGGGGAACTGGGAAATTGATAATCATTTGAAATGCAAACAAAGAATATAGAAAATAAAAATAAAGTAAAGTAAAGTAAAATAAAATTAAAAATAGAAACTTGCTTATAGAGACTGATGGATTAGAACTGCAGTGATGTGGAAATGTTGGAATGTTGCAAGTGTTGAGGCTGATTACCTCTTCTGAGCTAACTTTATCCTCCTGAATAGCCATTCCTTGTCCTCTGTATCAGAACTAACATGTAAGAACTTAGCAGACCACAAGCTCCTACCACCCCCCAAACTAAGAATGTTATTAGCTGACATTTGAAGGCTATAGAATTAGCTTCCCCCTTTGGCTATACCTGCCTTTCTGATGTGCTCACAATACATTTTAAACTTGCATTAATTTATGACTTTCTTTGTTCTGTAAAACTATAAAAACTAAACAAAACAGTTTCCACTACGGAACATGGAATTTGCAGTAACCTAAATCTATGTGCCTGGTACATGGTCATTAAAATTTGGCTCCAAAATAAACTAACTCTTATTCTTTTAAAGGTGAGAGCTGCATTTTAGTTTTTGATGTGCTATGTGCATAGGAACAACATGATCAAAGGAGAAAGATAATGCTTGCAAGTTTTCATCTGACAGTGGGAACTATATCAAACTTAAAAGTTTCTATTTAACAAAGGAAAACATCTAGTCAGTAGGAGAAATATTTGCAAATGAATGCCTAATGAAGTGTTAATTTTGATAACATTTAATAAATGAAACAGAGAAACAAGAAAAGAAGGAACTTAATGAAAATGGAAAAAAATCCATCAGTGTCTATCAATGGTTGCTTGAATGGATGAGTAAAATATGTCTATTTATACAGTGCATTGCTTTTTGGACTTAAAAGGATTCTTTAATTTGCAACAGTGTGGATGGAGCTGAAGTAAATTATGCATAGTGAAATAACATAGGCATTAGAAGAGAGATATAGCCTGATCTTCTTTGTATGTGGAATTTGAAATAGAAGTAGAAAATAGAATGCTGTTTTCCAGGAACCAGACGGACTGAGATTTGTTGAGAAGTTAGACAAAACAGACATATTTCACTTAAACATGAGGAATGAGTTCAGAAGATCTATAACACCACACATGGTGAGTCTACTTATTGATATATTCTCAGTGATCGCTATGAGAATAGATTTTAGTGTTCTCAACACTCAATAAATATATAAAGTCATGAATGTATTAATGGGCTTATTTAGCCATTCTACACTGTATAGGTACAGTAAAATACAACCTTGTATGTCATGACAACATACCATTTTAATTGTTAGCTAGAATAAGTACAGATAAAAATGAAGAAAATTGTTGTAAGATGAGTCAGAGACTTGAAAGAGAAAATTCTCCCCTTAAAAACAGTGGCTCTTGAGTTTAGATTTTGTCTTGGGCTCTGCAATGTAGCTGGCCCTGATTAGGCATTCTGAAGAGAAAAGGTAAGGTTTGGAATGCCTCAGGGGAATAGAAATTGAAGCAGGTAATAGGATTTCCTAACAGTGTTCATGAGTGTGGATGGGAATGAATTTATATTGCTGTGTGTCATCTGTCTAGAAGCCTTCAGTATCAATTTACTGGTGTTTTCAGAGCAAGTGAGAAAGAAATACATTGCTGAAGTCAAGGAAGCTGCCTTTATATGCTTAATGAGCCTTTTCAAGAAAGAGCCAATAAGCAATGAATCTTTGAAATCACTGACCCTAGGATCAAAAGAAAGAGTTTTCACATTTCTGCAGCAATCATGAAGCAAACATTTGCCATTCAGCCTTTCAAGTCTACTTTGTGCTTTCAGTCTTTCTGTGCCAAATGTCCGCAATTGTAGGGAAATGGAGGATGTCAATGATGTATGCATTTTCTTTCTCTCTTTTGCTGTCTCTCTATTTCTGTCTCCATTTGTCTTTCCTTCACACACACACACACACACACACACACACACACACACACACACACACACACACACATGTATACATACACATATATTCCAGTGATTTCAGATTAGGTGTAATAAAAAACCAAATCAACATTTTACATAAATTTTAGTCCTTTTCCTAAAGATCAAGGGAAGCATTGTATTTTCTAAAAAATAAAATGATTTCCCTTGGTCCTAAACCTTAGTGACTCATGCATTTTAAACATACATTTATCTTCTAATCTTAAGCTGTAAAGCTCTACTAATACCAGGAGTAGCTTTTCTTGCTTGACTGAAGCAACAGAACTTTGAGAAGAGGTTAGTATAAACATTATTTTGTGTCTTTGAAAGCTAACATCTGCCTTTACTTTTAGTTTGAGGGCATATATTGGTTTTAGTATACCCATAGTCTCTTTAGTTGGAAAAGATAGGAACATAAAAATGCAATTTCTCAGTGATGTTACTCTGAACTATTTTATTACACATTAGCAGTTTGGCCAGCAATGTGTCCAGTGACCTGCTTGACTTCCTGTGCACACATGCCCTTTTATTGCCTTTCTATGGAGGCATTAGTTTCCATGACTGGTAACCAAAGACATTATCAAATGGAAAATGTTTAGTGCCTCAGAGAAGTGATATTCTTGCCTCACTTGAGTTGTTAAACAATAGTCCTACATCTAAAACTTCTGACCTTTTCCAAGGAGAGCAGTTTTTGAAGAGACAGATCAGTCAATGATCACATGTTATAAGCTCTTCTTTGCATCAAGTATGCAATTCATGTGTAACTTCATACTTGAATTCTTTCCTTTCCATCTCCTGTCAACTGAATCGCACATATTTCTTCTAATTCAGGACGAATGAGTGGTGCTACAACACAAGCTACAGGGATTTAATGAAAAGGATATTTGATTCTAGTTCCCCCCTTCATACTTATTACCAGGCTCATGTGACTGTGTTTCTAAATTGTCTCTAAAATTATTCTTATGTGTAAGTTCAGCATCAGAGGGGATGGCCACTCTGTACTATCCTTGTCTGGTTATCTTGGGCTACATTCTTAACACTGAAGATTTGTTATTAGCTACTGCGCTTTTCCTTTTGCTGCCTGCCAACTTGATCTGAATACTGTGTTCTCTGAGGTTGTACTGTGTACACTTGTCAAGAGATTATTTTTTTCTTTTTTTAAAACTTAATCCCTCATTTTGTCAACAACTTGCTTCTACCACACAGCTGTCATTGTATTTCCTTGGAGATTCTTTCTTTCCCTCCTCCTCCTCCTCCTCCTCCTCCTCCTCCTCCTCCTCCTCCTCCTCCTTCTTCTTCTTCCTTCTTCTTCTTCTTTTTCTTCTTCTTCTTCTTTCTCTCTTTCTTTCTCTCTCTCCTTCCTCCTTTCTTTCTTTCTTTCTTTCTTTCTTTCTTTCTTTCTTTCTTTCTTTCTTTCTTTCTTTCTTTCTTTCTTTCTTTCTTTCCTTCTGGTAAGGTCTATTCCTTTGGCTCTATTATTTTTTTCTCAGAATCTGAAGCATACACATGGACCCCTGTTTTTCACTTTAGCTCCTGTATATATGCCAGAACACAGAAAATATCATGGAAGAATGCTCTCAAAATATATATCCAGAAGCTTGGCACATGTAGACTGTAGGAAGACCTGCTCATGGTAAAGACGTTTATAAGGAAAATCAAGATAAGAGTCAGTGGTGAAGGTTGGGAGAATCAATTTCACAAGTTTATTGGTAGAAGGGGTAAGACATTGGAAAAAGTTCAGTTGTTCTGTTGGAGATCAACAGAAAACACAATTAGGTAAAAGAAAAAGGAAGAATTTGTTATAAACAGTAATCTTATGGAACTCAAGGGTGTAAATGCACCTCTTATTTGTGAAGGAACCTAGTCACCTTTCATGATCCCTTTTATGTAAGATTACATTTCAATTTAAAAACTCTTTATAATTTAAGTAAAAATAAATGTAAAATTAATTTGATTTACTTTGATATTTTCCAATGTACATATGTTCTGTATTCCATTAGTATACATGATTAACACACAACATTTGGATGTACAGAAACATAACACACATTTAATTTATTTGTGAATTTTATATGCGTTAACACTTTAGGCATCAGTTAATTGTGAATAGAAATTTCATTCAGCTCAAGGATTTGTACAGAGTTCTTCTTGGTGAAGGACCCTTCACACTTCATACTTCACAAGTATGAGTCATCTCATACTTGTTTTTTTTCATTAAAAAATAATCATAAAGCCTAGCATCAAATAGTTTTAGTGTAGAATTCTACCAGAATTTCAAAGAACAATTTATGACAATACTTTTTTTTGAATTATTCAGCAAAATAGATACAGAAAGAACATTGCCAAATACATTTTACAAGGCCATAGTTACATGGATACCCAAACCACATAAAGGCCCAAGATATAAAGAGAATTACAGAGCAACTTCCCTTGTGAACATACATGCAAAAATACTCCATAAAATGCTTGCAAGCAGAACCCAAGAACACATCCAAAAATCTTCCACTGTGATCACATAAGCTTCATTTCAGAAATGCTAGAGATGTTCAACATTCATCAATCAGTAAATATGATCCATTTTATAAACAATGTGAAAGACAAAAACCATATCACCATCTCATTAGATGCTGAAAAAGCCTTTTACAAAACTCAACACCCCTTTATGATAAAAGTCATGGAGAGATTAGGGATACAAGGGACATACCTCAACACAGTAAAATCAGTTTGCAGTTTGACAACATCAAATTAAATGGAGAGAAACTCAAAGCATTTCCACAAGACAAAGTTGTCCACTCTTGCCATATCTATTCAATATAGTGTTTAAAGTCTTTCCTAATGCAATAAGCAATAAGACAACTAAAGGAGATCAAGGGGATAAAATATGGAGAAGATGAAGTCAAAGTATCTTTAGTTGTAGATAGTTGATAGTATACATAAGTGGCTTTAAAAATTCCATCAGGAAACTCCTACAACTGATAAACACTTTCAGCAAGATAGCTGGATACAAAATTAACTCACAAAAGTAAGGAGCCTTCCTATTTACAAATGATAAAATCACTGAGAAGGAAATTAGGGAAACAACTCCTTTCACAATAACCTCAAATAATATAAAATACTAAGTCATTGAAGAAATAAATTGAAGAAGCTATCAGAAGTTGCAAAGTTCTTCGAAGCTCATGGATTGGTAGTATTAACATACAGAAAATTGCTATCCTACCAAAAGCAATTATAGATTTAATGCAACCCCACCAAAATTCCAACACAATTCACAGATTTTTGAAAGGGCATTTATCAGCTTCATATAAAAAAACAGGCTAGGTAACACAATCCTGAATTGTAAAAGAATGGCTGAAGTTATCATATCTCCAATTTCAAGTAATGCTGTAAAGCTATATTAATAAAATAGCATGGTTTCAGCACAAAAATAGACAGGTTTATCAATGTAATTGAAGTGAAGTTCCACACAAAAATCTACACACCTATAGACATCTGATTTTTGATAAAAATGCCAGAAACACACAGAAACAAATAAAACATCTTCGATGATGCTACTCTAACTAAATGCCTGCATGTAGAATAATGCAAATAGATACATATCTATATCACCCTGCACAAAACTGAAGTCCAAGTAGATCAAAACCTCAACATAAAAACACATACACTGGTTTTTACGAGATATGGTTTTTCTGTGTAGCCCTGGCCTATCCTGGAACTCACTCTGTAGACCAGGCTGGCCTCAAACTCAGAAATCCTCCTGCACCTGACTCTGCCTCCCAAGTGCTGGGATTAAAGGCGTGTGCCACCACCACCAGGCCTAAAACTATTCTCAAAAGTAAAAGAACTTCTGGGGGAATCAGTATCCTGGACCTCAAGCAGAACTACAGAGCAATAGTGTTAAAAACTGCATGGTGTTGGTACAGTGACAGGCAGGTAGATCAATGGAATAGAATTGAAGACTCAGAAATGAACCCACACACCTATGATCTTTTACAAAGGAGTGGAAAACATCCAGTGAAAAAAAGGTAGACTTTTCACCAAATGGTGCTGGTTCAAGTGGAAGTGAGCATGCAGAAGAATGCGAATTGATCTATTCTTATCTCCTTGTACTAAGCTCAAATCCAAGTGGATCAAGGACCTCCACATAAACCCAGACACTCTGAAGCTAATAGAAAAGAAACTGGGGAAAACACTTGAGGACATGCGCACAGGGGAAAAGTTCCTGAATAGAACACCAGTAGCTTATGCGCTAAGATCAAGAATTGACAAATGGAACCTCATAAAATTACAAAGTTTCTGTAAGGCAAAGGACACCATCAAAAGGACAAACGGGCAACCAACAAATTGGAAAAAGATCTTCACCAACCCTATATCCAACAGAAGACTATTATCCAATATATACAAAGAACTCAAGAACTTAGACTCCAGAGAACCAAGTAACCCTATTAAAAATGGGGCACAGAGCTAAACAAAGAATTATCACATGAAGAACTTTGAATAGCTGAGAAGCACCTTAAGAAATGTTTAACATCATTAGTCATTAGAGAAATGCAAATCAAAACAACCATGAGATTTCACCTTACACCAGTTAGAATGGCTAAGATTAAAATATCAGGAGACAGTATGTGTTCCCAAGGAAGTAGAGAAAGAGGAACACTCCTCCCCTGCTGGTGGGAATGCAAGTTGGTACACCCACTCTGGAAATCAGTCTGGAGGTTCCTCAGAAAACTGGGCATGACACTTCCGGAGGACCCTGCTATAGCACTCCTGGGAATATACCCAGAGGATTCCCTGGCTTGCAATAACGACATGCTCCACTATGTTCATTACAGCCTTATTTATTTTATTTTATTTGTTTTTTCGAGATAGGGTTTCTCTATGTGGTCCTGGCTGTCCTGGAACTCACTCTGTAGACTAGGCTGGCCTCGAACTCAGAAATCCGCCTGCCTCTGCCTCCAAAGTGCTGGGATTACAGGCGTGCACCACCATGCCCGGCTGACAGCCTTATTTATAATAGCCAGAAGCTGGAAAGAACACAGATGTCCCTCAGGGGAGGAAATGGATATAGAAAATGTGGTATATTTACACAGTGGAATACTACTCAGCAATAAAAAACAATGAATTCATGAAATTCCTAGGCAAATGGTTGGAACTCGAAAATATCATCCTAGGTGATGTAACTAATTCACAAAAGAACACACATGAAATGCAGTCACTGATAAGTGGATATTAGCCTAGAAGCTCTGAATACCCAAGACACAACTCACATATCAAATCATTCCTAAGAAGAAGGAAGGAGAGGGCCCTGGTCCTGTAAAGGCTTGATGCAGCTTTGTAGGAAATTACCAGGACAGAGAAGAGGGAGGTTGTTGATTAGGGAATGGGAGGAGGGAAGAGGGTTATATGACTTATGGGGAGGAAGGATCTGAGAAAGGGAGAAATCATTTGGAATGTAAACAAAGAATACAGAAAAAAAAAAACCACATACACTGATCCTGATAGGAGAGAAAGTAAAGAACAGTCTTGAACATCATTGGTGGCTTAGGAGAAGACTTTCTGAACAGAACACCTTTAAATCAACAGTTAATAAGTGGAACCTCATAAAATTGAGAAGCTTCTTCATTTTGTCAACGGAATCTGCCTTACAAAATGAGAAAAAAAAATCTTGACTATACAAATGATGGAAGGCTAATTTCCAAAATAGATAAAGAACTCTACAAACTAGATACTATAAAACAAATAATCCTATTAAAATTGAGTACATATATAAACAAAATTCTTAGTGGAGTAAATTGAGAAGCAAAGACATTTTCACCATCACTAGTCACTAGGCAAATCTGAATCCAAACTACTTTGAGTACTTTGAATACTCATAGCATCAAATTGTCAGAGTGGCCAAGATCAATAAATCCAGTGACAGCCCATGCTTGAGAGAATGTGGGTCAAGGGGAATGTTCATCCATTGTTGGTAGGAGTACAAATTTGTACAGTCATGAAAATCAGTATGGTGGTTCACTAGAAAGATGGGAATCAGTCTACCTCAAGATCCAATTATACCACTCTTAGGCACATACCCAAAGGATGTTCGATTCTTCCACAATGACACTTACCCAACCATGTTCTTTACTGATCTATTCATAATAACCAGAAATTGGAAACAACATGCATGTCCCTTACACAAAGAATGGATAAAGAAATATGGTGTATTTATACAATTGAGTATTACTCAACTGAAGTGGAAACTTAAAGGTTCTTTGGAAAGTCAGTTGTGTTGGATAGAGTTTTGCTAGAGCAAACAGGTAAAGGAGTGTTTTCTGAAGAGGACACAGGTGAAAGGCTAAGGCAGATTCATGAATGAACATTTTACTGAAACAAACACAAGTGAAATTATGTTCTGCTAAAGCAGCTATATGAAAGGACACATGATGAAGGATTTCTTCAATAATGGCGTGTATTGGTTTTCCTTACATTGATTGCATAGTTGAGCTCCATTTGTTAGGATTCCATAGAGAGAAGCTCACCAAAAAAACTTGTGGTGGTGTGCTTTAGTTTCTTGCAGCTTTCTCAAACTTGTGCTGATGGGCAGAGTGATGTCAGCAAAGACATATGCACATTCTAAGACACGACACATTCTGAGAAAAGACACGTGGTGGAGGATACATGATGCTTGTTGATCTGGTGTCTTCACTGAATTTGATTCTCTGAGAAGCACAGAGAGAGAACTTCTCCTGGACTTCCTGTTGGTTCCTCCTGCTGTTTTGTTCTGATTTGACTGAGGCCTGGCTGTCTCTGCTAGGTTGTGTCACCACTGCTGCTAATCTGACACTACTGAACTGAACTGGACTACTAATATTTCTGTGGAGTGTTTGCAAACGGATCAAGCTGCTGCTGCTAACTCCTATGAACTGAGCAGCTGATTTCTAGACAACACAGACTGGAGTTGCTCCAAAGAACCTTTTCTTTTCAATTATTTTATTTTATTAATTGATTATTTTATTTATTTACATTTCAAATGTTGTCTCCCTTCTTGTTCTCCCCTCCACAAACCTCACATCCCATTCCCTCTCCCCTTTGCTTCTAAGAGGGTGCTTCCTCACCTACTCACCCACTCCTACTTCACCTCACTCCTCTAGTTTCTCCCTATCCTGGGGAGAAGAGCCTCCACAGGACCAAGGGCAGCCCCTCCCATTGATGCCAGGTAAAGCAATACTCTGCTAGATATGGGCACACCCATGTGTAGTCTTTGGGTGGTGATTTAGTTCCTGGGAGCTCTGAGGTGTCTGGTTAGTTGTTATTCTTCCTGTAAGTTGCAATCCCCTTTACTTCCTTCAGTCCCTCCCTTAACTCTTCCATTGAGATCCCCAGGCTCAGTCCTATGGTTGGCTGTGAGTATCTACGTCTAAGTCTAAGTATTAGTCAGATGCTGGCAGAGTCTCTCAGAAGACAGCCATGCTAGGCTCCTGTCAGCAAGAACTTCTTGGTATCAGCAATAGTTTCTGGGTTTGGTGTCTGCAGATGGGATGGATCCCCAGGTGGGTCGGTCTCTGGATGGCCCTTCCTTCAGTCTCTGCTCCATTATTTTGTCCCTGCATTTCCTTTAGACAGGAAAAATTTGGGGTTAAAAATTCTGAGATGGGTGGATGACCCCATCCCTCAACTGGAGGCTGTCTTTCTAGTGGAGTTGGTCTCTTCATGTTCTATTTCCCCTTTGTTGGGTATTTCAGCTAATGTCATTCCTGTTAGGTCCTAAAAGTCTCTTGTTTTCCTGGCATGTGGGACTTTCTAATGCCCCCCCCCCCCACTCACCATCTGCTACTGTTACATATTTCTATTCATTCTCCTAGCTGTCTGGACTTCCTTCTTTTCTCTTCCCATACCTAATTCTGTCTTCACTTTTTTCTACCCTCCTTTTTCCTTCCCGTATCATTTACTCCCTCTACCTCCTGTGATTATTTTGCTAAAGCACCATTTATAAACAGGTCCATTTTCCCCATATCCTTTCTTTTCCACTACCTCTGGTCGGTGATGGGCTAAAATGGAGGTTAAAGCATTTAAGAACCATCATTAAAAATAAAGTTTGAAAAAATTCAAGTAATTAAACAAAATAATAAAGAGGCAATTTATAAAATAAGGTGTTTTTTGTTTTTAAAGTTTTTTGGCCAACTATTCATCTAGTTGAGGATTCATATCTAGAATATATGCATAACTCCAAATATTATATGTAAATAAAACAAATATAATCAATCTATTGGCAAATGAACAGAATAGACAGTTAAAAGAAGTACAAATTAGTAATAAATATATTTTAAAAATGATAAATGCCTTTAGTCATTAGGGTAATGCAAGCAAGATTATTTTGTTTGGTGTGCAAGGACTTTCAAATTTTATATATTTATAAATTCTTGCAATTATTTTCATTATTATTGAAAACCTTTTCAGAAAGTTCTTGTTTACACCTATGTCTTGATATTTTCCCTCATGTT
Organism: Apodemus sylvaticus; assembly: GCF_947179515.1. NCBI lineage: Eukaryota > Metazoa > Chordata > Mammalia > Rodentia > Muridae > Apodemus > Apodemus sylvaticus. The sequence continues at coordinate 109,619,441 of NC_067495.1, forward strand.
TTTGGTTTCTTCTAGTAGTCTTAGAATTTCAAGTTTTGCATTAAAGACCATGATCCATTTTACTTTATTGGTTATTTTTTTTTTTAGCTAGTGAGATAGCTCGGCAGGTAAAGTTCTTGCATCCTAGCCTGATAACCTAAAGTCAGTTCTCAGAGGATTCGGAGGTGTGGCCTTGTTGGAGTAGATGTGGCTTTTTTGGAGGAAGTGTGTCACTGTGGGGTGGACTTTGTGGTTTCAAATGTTCAAACTAGGCCCAGTGTTTCTTTCTTCCTGTTGATTGCAGATCTAGATGTAGAATTCTCAGCTACCTCTCCAGCCTGTGTGCTACCACACTTTCTGCCATGCTGATAATGGACTCAACCTCTGAAACTCTAAGCATGACCCAATGAAATGCTTTTTATTATAAGAGTTATCATGATCATGCCACCTCTTCAAAGAAATAGAATACCAAGACAACATCTTTGTCTAAATCAGGTGGCTATAGAGGCATGGGATGACTTGTAGATTCTCTATTCTGTTCTGTTCAAGCATATGGTTTTCTTTATGCTAATGGTAAACTGGGTTTGTTCTATGGGTCTACAGTAAACTTTGACATTAGAAAAAAAAGAAAAAATAAAGTTACATTTAACCATGAAAAATGTGATATGGCATTCACAGACAAATGAATGATCTAGAAAAATAATTTCAAGTGAGGTATCCCAACCTAGAAAGATAAACATGTCATATATTCACTTCTATGTGGATATTAGCGCATGTTAAGTTCCTCTTATATTCTAAATTTCAGTTCTTTGTCAGATAGACTAATTGCAAATATTTTCTTTTATTGTGTAAGTTGTCATTCATTCTTTTCCTTCTTTTGCTGTGTAGAAATGCCTTAGCATGAGGTAATCACAATTTTCTATTATTTATTTCTGTAGTCTGCGATTCGAGGTTCTTACAGTTCTTATCAATGTCTTGATTATTTCCTTTAGGTTTCTTGTAGCCATTTCATTTGTTTCTGTTTGTAAATATAATTCCTACTCTAAACAGGATTTTTAGCTCTTAAGATAAAATAACACATGACCATTAAAAAGAAAACAGAGATGTGATCTTACTATTTCCTAATATCTCTCATGCCCTATTACCTCTTTTTAATATTCTATCTTTGTAAATCCAACTCTTGTCTATAGACACAGTTTCTGTTGCTTTATGTTGTGTATCAATTTCCTTTGAGATAAATCTGTTCTTATAGGAAACCCCTTAAGAAAATCTCCTTTTTTAATTTTACTTTTTTATTATATTCAACACAATATATATTTTATACCAATCATAAAAATGATGGACATGTTATTAAATGAACATAAAAAAATAAAAGTGTTTTTGTTTGTTTCTTTAGATTTGTTTTGTTTTTAGTAGAGCTTAAAAATCTTGGCTTTTACAGTGGTACAAACCCCAAATAAGAAATATTTTTAGACATTGGAGCTCATTGTGATAAGGCTGTACTTCAATGTCCCTCACATCAGCAAAGGATTTTACCTCCATGGTAACTGAGTGTTGACAGTTCTGCTGCACCAAAAAATAAATTGTAGGCACAATTATTTATATACAGATTTCCTGCTATGGTCAAAGATACTTGACTTGAGTGATTGTCATCATTCTCAACCCACAGAGAACAGGTTACTTTCATTTAAGTAATGGGGTGTGTATTAAGATTGTCTATCCATCACAATCTGGGGCAAAGCACACTAGCTCTGCAAGGGCACCCAAGAGGAAGACAGCACATCGGCAATCAGCTACAGGGGTAACCCAGCCATATAGTGTTGCAGTAATAGCCCCAGAGTCCCTCAGGAGGCCCAAACACCAGCCAGGGACAAGACCATCTAACTCCAGAGAACAAGATGGCAAAGGGCAAAGGCAAGAACGCTACTAAAAGAAATCTAGGCAATATGGCAGCATCTGAACCAAACTCTCCAACATCAGCGAGTCCTGGTTATGCCAACACACCAGAGAAGCAAGATTTGGATTTAAAAATCACTGATCATGATGCTGCTAGAAGAACACAAAAAGGACATAAATGAATCTCTTAAAGAAATACAGGGGAACATGAATAAGCTATAAACCCTTAAAGAAATGCAGGAGAATAAGGCTCAAGAGATAGAAGCCAATAAAGAAGAAACGCAAACAAACAAACAAACAAACAAACAAAAACAAAACAAAACAAAACAAAAAACAAAACAACAACAAAAAAAAAAGTAAAGAAATGCATGAGAACTTGAGTCAAGAGGCAGAAGTCATGAAAGAGGAAACACAAAAATCTCTTAAAGAATTACAGGAAAACACAAACAAACAACTGATGGAACTGAGCAAAGCCATCCTGGATCTAAAAACAGAAGTAGAAACAACTAAGAAATCACAAAGGGAGACAACTTTGGAGATAGAAAACCTTGAGAAGAAATCAGGGGCCATAGATGCAAATATCATCAACAGAATACAAGAGATGGAAGAAAGAATTTCAGATGCTGAAGATACCATAGAAACCATGGACTCAACAGTCAAAGAAAATGCAAAATGCAAAAGGCTTGTATCCCAGAACATCCAGGAAATCCAGGATACAATGAGAAAACCAAAACTAAGGATTATAGGTATAGATGAGAGTGAAGATTTACAACTTAAAGGGCCAGCAAATATCTTTAACAAAATTATGGAAGAAAAATTTCCCAACTTAAAGAGAGAGATACCTATGAATATACAAGAAGCCTACAGAACTCCAAACAGACTGGATCTGAGCAGAAATACCTCTTACCACATAATAATTAAAACCCCAAATGCACTAAACAAAGAAAGAATATTAAAGGCAGTAAGAGAAAAAGGCCAAGTAACATATAAAGAAAGACCTATCAGAAAAACACCAGACTTCTCACCAGAGACCATGAAAGCTAGAAGATCATGGGCAGATCTCATGCAGACTCTAAGAGAACACAAATGTCAACCAAGACTACTGTACCCAGCAAAACTCTCAATCACAATAGATGGAGAAACAAAGACATTCCATGACAAAACCAAATTTACACAATATCTTTCCACAAACCCAGCTCTACAAAGAATAATAGGAGGTAAACTCCAATACAAGGAGGGAAACTACACCCTGGAAAAAGTAAGATAGTAACCTTCCTTCATCAAACCCAAAAGAAGATAATCGCTCAAATATAAAAATAACATCAAAAATGACAGGAAGTAATAATCTCTATTCCTTAATATCTCTTAACATCAATGGAGTTAAACAGGGAATTCTCACCTGAAGAAATTCGGATGGCGGAGAAGCATCTTAAAAAATGTTCAACTTCATTAGTCATTAGAGAAATGCAAATCAAAACAACCCTGAGATTTCACCTTACACCAGTCAGAATGGCTAAGATTAAAAATTCAGGAGACAGCAGGTGTTGGAGAGGATGTGGAGAAAGAGGAACACTCCTCCACTGCTGGTGGGGTTGCAAATTGGTACAACCACTCTGGAAATCAGTATGGCGGTTCCTCCGAAAACTGGGCACCTCACTTCCAGAAGATCCTGCTATACCACTCCTGGGCATATACCCAGAGGATTCCCCACCATGTAATAAGGATACATGTTCTATTATGTTCATAGCAGCCCTATTTATAATTGCCAGATGCTGGAAAGAACCCAGGTATTCCTCAAAAGAAGAGTGGATGCAAAAAATGTGGTATATCTACACAATGGAGTACTATTCAGCCATTAGAAACAATGAATTCATGAAATTCTTAGGCAAATGGATGGAGTTAGAAAACATCGTACTAAGTGAGGTAACCCAGACTCAAAAGGTGACTCATGGTATTCACTCACTAATAAGTGGATATTAACCTAGAAAACTGGAATACCCCAAACATGTTCCATACATCAAATGAGGTACAAGAAGAAAGGAGGAGTGGCCCCTTGTTCTAGAAAGACTCAGTGAAGAAGTATAGGGCAAAACCAGAACGGGGAAGTGGGAAGGGGTGGGTGGGAGGACAGGGGGAGAAAAGGGGGCTTATGGGACTTTCGGGGAGTGGGGGGGCTAGAAAAGGGGAAATCATTTGAAATGTAAATAAAAAATATATCGAATAAATAAAGAGACAAAAAAAAAGTTAAAAAAAAACACACACACAGGATAGCTAAAACTATTCTCAGCAACAAAAGAAATTCTGGGGGAATCAGTATCCCTGACCTCAAGCAATACTACAGAGCAATAGTGTTAAAAACTGCATGGTATTGGTACAGTGACAGGCAGGCATATCAACAGAACAGGATTTAAGATCCAGAAATGAACCCACACACCTATGGCCACTTGATCCTCAACAAAGGACAAAAGATAGCCTTTTCAACAAATGGTGCTGGTTCAACTGGAGGTCAGCATGCAGAAGAATTAGAATTGATCCATCCTTGTCTCCTTGTACTAAGCTCAAATCCAAATGGATCAAGGACCTCCACATAAAGCCAGACACTCTGAAGCTAACAGAAAAGAAATTGGGGAAGACTCTTGAAGACATCGGTACAGGGAGAAAGTTTCTGAACAGAACACCAATAGCATATGCTCTAAGATCAAGAATTGACAAATGGGACCTCATAAAATTACAAAGTTTCTGTAAGGCAAAGGACACCATCAAAAGGACAGATCTGCAACCAACAAATTGGGAAAAGATCTTCACCAATCGTACATCAGATAGAGGGCTAATATCAAATATATATAAAGAACTCAAGAAGTTAGACTCCAGAAAACCAAACAACCCTATTAAAAATGGGGTACAGAGTTAAACAAAGAATTCTCACCTGAAGAATTTGGGATGGCGGAGAAACATCTTAAAAAATGCTCAACTTCATTAGTCATTAGGGAAATGCAAATCAAAACAACCCTGAGATTTCACCTTACACCAGTCAGAATGGCTAAGATTAAAAATTCAGGAGACAGCAGGTGTTGGAGAGGATGTGGAGAAAGAGGAACACTCCTCCACTGCTGGTGGGGTTGCAAATTGGTACAACCACTCTGGAAATCAGTATGGCGGTTCCTCCGAAAACTGGGCACCTCACTTCCAGAAGATCCTGCTATACCACTCCTGGGCATATACCCAGAGGATTCCCCAGCATGTAATAAGGATACATGTTCTACTATGTTCATAGCAGCCCTATTTATAATTGCCAAAAGTTGGAAAGAACCTAGGTATCCCTCAACAGAAGAGTGGATGCAAAAAATGTGGTATTATCTACACAATGGAGTACTATTCAGCCATTAGAAACAATGAATTCATGAAATTCTTAGGCAAATGGATGGAGCTGGAGAACATCATACTAAGTGAGGTAACCCAGACTCCAAAGATGAATCATGGTATGCACTCACTAATAAGTGGATATTAACCTAGAAAGCTGGAACACCCAAAACATAATCCACACATCAAATAAGGTACAAGAAGAATTGAGGAGTGGCCCCTTGTTCTGGAAAGACTCAGTGAAGCAGTATAGAACAAAATCAGAACAGGGAAGTAGGAAGGGTTGGGTGGGAAAACAGGGGAAGGGAAGGGGACTGATGGGACTTTTGGGGAGTGGGGGTCCAAAAGAGGGGAAATCATTTGAAATGTAAATAAATATATCAATAAATTAAAAAAAAATAAAAAAAAAACAAAAAGTGAAGAAAAAAAAAAAAGATTGTCTATCCATGAAGTAATTCATCAACTGTTTCAATGAACAATGGTTCTGTTTGGAGGATGTCACAGACATTAGGTGAGGGTAAGATTCTGGTTCATTGGCTGTGATGAATTTTAAAAGCATTCATCTCAGAAAAATAGTAACTTATAAGGTCATCTTCTTCAAAATTGATACAATAATTATAAATACCAAGCAAAACATTCAGTCTCACTCTTTGTTGTTCTCTTACAGGTCACCTCCCAAAATATTGTCTACATTTCTTTTGACAGTATAAATAATTACAAAATATGTTAGCTGTTCTTAAAACCATAGTATAGTATAAAAACATCAAATAAACAATCCTACTAATACAGAGGCTGAGATAGGAGAAGCATGATTACAAGACCATTATGTGGTAAACAGCAAGACACTGTCAAGTACAAATAAGCAGAATGTATATAAGGAGTCTTTCCTTCCTGTGATCCTGGTTGTGTCAGAATGCCTCACAGTCAAGCTGTCTCTGTGATCCAGTGATTCTTGGAACCTATGATTCTGAGATCCTGGGTGTGCTTGAGCTCCGGAGAGTCAAGCTCCCTCTGGGACCCTGCGATCCTGGTGTGACCAAGCTTCTGGGAACCTGTGATTCTGTGCGTGTAAAAGCTCTTGGCAGTGGAGCTTCTTCTGGGTGTTGTGCAACTGGCTGTGGAGTTTGTACCTAAGGTGTGATCAGACAAACCCGAAAGAACCCAAGCCACTGGTCTGGCGGAGTTCCTGCATGCCTGAGTCCAGCTGGTCCCAGTAACTCCTGGTGTTGGGACAGATGTGTCCACCTTTCCTCTGATCCTGGGCATGTTAGAGCACCTGGGAGTGGAGCTTCCTCTGGGTGTTCTGGGACTGGCTGAGGAGTTTGCACCCAAAGGTCTACTCAGGTTATCAGCCAGACTGGAAGGCTTAAGACAATGGTCTAATGGGAATTGAAACTTTTTATCTTCCATGAAGCTCAATAAACTCTAGAAATAAGTTACTCAAGATCTTTAGTAAATCCACAAAACCAGCTTCATTAGATCCATTCCTCCCCAAGCATGCATAAGCAAAATGAAGGAGTGTAGAAAGAAACTACAGAGAAGCCAAAATGTCTGGAAGTGACAGATCCTGGCTGAGCTGTCCGTAAGAGACTCTCTTCAACCTGTTGCCTGGTCTACAGATTCCACAGTTTGCTCCAGATTACCAGCTTTCAGGAGCAATCACCCATGCTTGGTGATAGAATTAGCTGTTTTTGAGTCATTTTGCTCCTCTAAAGTAATTCCAATAGAATTTATTCAGTTGCCAAATAGGACTTTCGCACTATCATTACTTTAACTTGTCCTTACTCTCCTATCTGGGGAGAATAGATGTTTGTCCATATTTCCCCAGAACACTATCACAAGATACTTATGAATTTCTAAAATTATGCTATTTACAAATTACCTCTTATCATCTAATACCTTCTGAGTATGGACTGTATAGTGTCCAAAACAGATTGTCTTTATGTTCTTTTTATTGTAGTTTCAGTACCTAGGATTATGTGTATCACATACTAAGAACTCAATAAACGTTTGCTAAATCACTTTAGAAAAGGCAGATTGAGCACTGAGAGTCAAACATCAGGAGATTGATGCAACATTACAGAGAAAAATATAATAGCAAATATTAAGTTATATTGGGTCATAGTAAGTCACATGTTTTGTTATTTTTCTTGATGTGTGTTTTATATTATTAAACTATATTTAGTACTACCAAAAAAAATTCCTGTTAAATCACTGAGTATCCTCAGAAACACTACAAAAATTATGTTTCTATGTTCATCATTTTCAGTTTGAAGGGAAGATGTCATAAAAATTTTAAGTGGTTTCTGAAGTTCAAACAACTGGTGAAGGGGGAAAGCAAGATTAGAGATACAGACCTAGGTAGTCGGAATGTCTACATGGTAAACTTACAGGAACTGCCTTTATTGGTTGCACAGCAACATAGGCAAACGGCACTGTTCTCAAAGGGAAATTTCCCTTCATACATTCTCCAGCTAGAGTTACCTTTCAAGCCTCAATATGAATCTTAATCTTAAGGTTAGACTAGGTAAGCATTCTCAAGGGAAAGTGAAGCATGAGAAGTGAGAGACAAGCTGTTCTGTAGACAAATTAAGAAGTCTTCAGTATGCATTTCATCAACTTAAGGAAGAATGAATGAGCTCAAGGTAAGAAATGTGAAGGTAGACTTCATTTTATTGTCTTTAATTTGTGTTCTTCTAGAAGGAAGTAGACAGTACTGAGAATTTAATGTTGAAGATAATCACACTGAGCCATTTCTTTCTAGTTTGCCTGAAAATAGGGTAATATTAAATTCCCACTTTGATAAACTGACTGGTGAAAAACATACTGAATGATACTATAAGGGAAAAATAAAATGAAAATCATGGTTCATATGGTGAAATGTTGAATTCTTTCTTTCTTTCCTTTCTTTCTTTCTTTCTTTCTTTCTTTCTTTCTTTCTTTCTTTCTTTCTTTCTTCTTTCTTTTTTTTTAAACAGTGAGTGTTATTTGCCACAAGATGGCAGCTAAGCAACTGGCATTTTAGTCTGGCAAAGGTGTTGTGCTGAAATCCCATCTCTCTTTAATAAACTGGAAGTTGAAGTTGAAAATATGCTTCAAATAATATACAAATTTATAAAATCCATGGAACATAACTTTGCTACCAAATATATACATTGGCAAGATTTTTCTATGTTTATAGAACTTTAGCAATACTGAGAGGATGGTATTGATTATGACCCAAGAAAAGTCCCAAGGAAAGCTTACTAATGTAGAGTTAAACAATTAAAACACAAGTTACATAAAATTATGTCAATGTCTTGACGGAAAATAAAAATGCATAGCTTTGATGAGGGGAAGCATCCTACATTATAGCTAATCAATGATCCCAGCGATGATGTTTAAGGTGGATGTCAAATCAGTGGTTCAGAAAACTGTACCAATCATTAATAGAGCCAAATTTTCAGAGGACAGCCAATTTTGAAATATCAGGCACATATCCTTATATTTTAGGATCAGGCTTCTATGAGAAATCTTTTCTGTCCTGAATTCCTATTAGAATGAGTACCCAAACCACTGACCTGGGGACTTAATCATAAACAATATGAATTATCTTGGTGTGACTCTAACCAAATAAGTGAAAGATCTATAGGACAAGAACTTCAGGTCACTGAAGAAGGAAATTGAAGAAGACCTCAGAAAATGGAAATATCTTCCATGCTTGTGGATTAGCAGGATTAATATAGTTAAAATGGCCATCGTGCCAAAAGCAATATATAGATTCAATGCAATCCCCATCAAAATCCCAACTCAGTTCTTCACATAGTTAAAAAGCAATTCTCAAATTTATCTGGAATAACAAAAAACACAGGATAGCTAAAACTATTATCCACAGTAAAAGAACTTCTGGGGGAATTAGTATCCCAGACCTCAAGCAATACTACAGAGCAATAGTGTTAAAAACTGTATGGTATTGGCACAGTGACAGGCAAGTGTACCAATGGAATAGAATTGAAGACCCAGAAATGAACCCACACACCTATGTCCACTTGATCCTCGACAAAGCGGCTGAAAATATCCAGTGGATAAAAGATAGCCCTTTCAACAAATGGTGCTGGTTCAACTGGAGGTCAGTATGCAGGAGAATGCGAATTGATCCATTCTTATCTCCTTGTACTAAGCTCAACTTAAAGTGGATCAAGGACTTCCACATAAAACCAGTCACACTGAAACTAATAGAAAAGAAACTGGGGAAAACTCTTGAGGACATGGGCACAGGGGAAAAGTTCCTGAACAGAACGCCAATAGCTTATGCTCTAAGATCAAGAATTGACAAATGGGATCTCATAAAATTACAAAGTTTCTGTAAGGCAAAGGACACCGTCAAAAGGACAAATCGGCAACCAACAAATTTGGAAAAGATCTTCATTAAAAAATGGGGTACAGACCTAAACAAAGAATTTTCACCTGAAGAAATTTGGATGTCTGAGAAGCACCTTAAGAAATGCTCAACATCATTAGTCATTAGGGAAATGCAAATCAAAACAACCCTGAGATTTCACCTCACAACAGTCAGAATGGCTAAGGTCAAAAACTCAGGAGACAGCAGGTGTTGGCAAGGATGTGGAGAAAGAGGAACACTCCTTCACTGCTGGTTGGATTGTAAGATGGTACAACCACTATGGAAATCAGTCTGGTGGTTCCTAAGAAAACTGGACATCACACTTCCGGAGGACCCTGCTATACCTCTCCTGGGCATATACCCAGAGGATTCCCTAGCACTCAATAAGGACACATGCTCCATTATGGTCACAGTAGCCTTATTTATAATAGCCAGAAGCTGGAAAGAACCCAGATATCCCTCAATGGAGGAATGGATACAGAAAATGTGGTATATATACACAATGGAGTACTATTCAGCAATTAAAAACTATGAATTCATGAATTTTTTATGCAAATGGATGGAACTGGAAAATATCATCCTAAGCGAGGTAATGCAGTCACAAAGAATACACATGGAATGCAGTCATTGATAAGTGTATATTAGTTAGCCCTGAAGCTCTGAATACTTAAGATACAATTAGCATATCCAATGATTCCCATGAAGAAGGAAGAAGAGAGCCCTAATCCTGGAAAGGCTTGATCCAGCATTGTAGGGGAGTACCAGGACAGAGAAAAGGGAGGGGGAAAGATAGGAGAATGGATGGAGAGAAGAGGACTTATGGAACATATGGGGAGGAAGGGAACTTGGAAAGGGGAAAGCTTTTGGATTGTAAACAAAGAATATAGAATATAAATATATATATATATAAATAACATGGATAATGTTAATAGTTAAAGGTGGACACTGCAGCCACTCAATGTTCATTGATATCATCTTTCTCATACTTGATAAAAATTTTAACTGTCCTCTGAGAGGTTTCACCCAGCAACTGATGGAAACTCATGCAATGACCCACAGCTAATCATTAAGTAGATTTTGGGAAATCCTTTGTCAGAGGGGCCAAGGAGGGATTGAGTGAGTCTTGGGGGTCAAGAACATGGCAAGAAATTCTACAGAATCAACTATTGTGTTCTCACAGAGACTGAACCACCAGCCAAAGAGCATGTATGAGACAGACATAGGCCCCCTACACATGTGTAACAGATGTGCAGCTTGGTCTTCATGTGAGTCCTCTAACAAATGGAGCAAAGGCTTTCTCTGCCTCTGTTGCCTGCCTTTGTATCCCTTTCACTTAATTGGGCTGCCTTTTCTAACCCCCAGTAGGAGAAGATGCACACATATTCCTATTGCAAGTTTAGAAGCCAAGATCAGGTGATGTCCATGGGAGGACTCCCCTTCTCTTAGAAGAAAAGGAGGGGAAATGGGGGCGATGAGATGAGAGGGAGGGATTTGGAAGAAAGAATAGAGGTGAAGCTGTAATCAGGATGCGAAGTAAATAAAGTAATAAAATAAAAAGATTTAAAAAAAAAACTTTGAACCTAATCTCCTGAACTATGATGATTAATACTCAATGTAACGAATCACTTGAAACAGTGTCTACTGTGAGTTCAAGTCTTTATTAGTCATGGTTTATCAATGACTCACATGTTAGAAGAAGCCCTGATAGCAGGGAACTAGGCTGCTTCCTGCACTGTCTTCCAGGCTTCCTCTTGTGAGAATGAGTTCACCAAGTACCGAGAAATCAACTCTGCTAGTAAGCCCTGTGGCCACAATTTTAAGGAATGACATTTTGTCAAGTGTAAGAAAAAGTTTCATTACAAGTATGGGAAAATTCTACAGCCTGTTCTACAAGGAGTGGTTTCTGCTGTCATACTTCTTGGAAGAGACTTTTTTATTTCCATATTGGGATTTATAAGTCTGGTGCCCTATCATGTCCTGGTATCTAGAACTTGGCTGTCTAAGCGTGAGGTGTGATGTGATCTAATCAGTTCTGCTGGGTATTATCTTTCTGCTGTGAATTATTCCAGACATTTAATGTCCCAAGACAGGGAGAAGATGTGGTTGGGAAGGAGTTAAGTGCATGCATCTCATGATATGTCAAATCAGACTGCTGTTTATTTAAAAAAGAATCACTTGAGGAAATACAAGTTCCAGAAAAGTATTTGGCTATTTGTGATTTCATGCAGAAAGCCATAAAGAGTCTCTTGGGAGGGATGTCCTTCAACATTCCAAGGCCAGAAAATAGCCTTGGCTCACCAGATACTGGTAATTGGGCCTGCAATAAACCTGAATAAACAAGCTCTGAAATAACCCTTATCTAGCAGAGGCTTTTACTTCCCTCCCCATATAATAACTCTAGGTATCATCCCTTAGAATTGCTATCCTAGTCCACATATGCCTTTGTTCTACCATTCCCTCACAAATACATTATTTGCCTCAAATGTGTATTATGCTTTATTTCTTTGGAGTTGGCTTTCAATAGTTGTCTTGGCATGTATGTACATCTAATATTTTTCCTTTTCCCATGGTAACCATCTCTTTTGTAAGTTGGGTTTCTTTTTTTAATTTAGATTTTTAAATTTATTTACATTTCAAGTGTTATCTCCTTACCATGGTTTCGCCCTTCCCAGAAACCCCTTACCCCCTCCCCCTCCTCTGCTTCTATGAGGGTGTTCTTCCGTTCACCCACTCCTGCTTCCTCGCCCTCCATTCTCCTATGCTGGGGCGTCTATCAATCCTTCATAAGACCAAGAATCTCTCCTCCCACTAATGCCTGGCCGGAGCCTTGTGGACTCCTTGGTTGGTGACTTAGTCCCTGGGAGCTCTGGGTTGGGGGGGGGAATCTGGTTGGTTAGTATTGTTGTTCTTCCTATGGGGTTGCAAACCCTTTCAGTTCTTCCAGTCCCTCCTCTAACTCCTCCATTGAGGACCCCACACTCAGTGCAATGGTTGGCTGTGAGCATCGAACTCTGTATTTGTAAGGCTCTGGCAGGACCTCTCAGGACACATCTATATCAGGCTCCTTTCAACAAGCCTTTCTTAGCATCCACAATAGTGTCAGAGTTTGAGGATTGTATCTGGGATGAATCCCCAGGTGGGACAGTCTCTGGATGGCCTCTGATCTTTGGCTCCATTGGGTTTCTTGCTCTAGCCAAAAGGCATACATATGGAGATGATTATTTCCCTGCCTTTAAGTGGCATTGGGAATGAATAAGATTCATTGAAATTTAATGAGTCTTACGCATTATGGAAGGTACTTTCATGTACAGCATCATATATAATCATCAGGATTACTAATTAAATATGACTACTAAAGAATCTAGGATTTAAGAGATATATAACTTCTTCCTGTTTTATCATATAACATCATTTCGTAATGTATATCGTATGATAGTGGAATTAGTATTTTAATCCAAGTCTTTTACTAAGACACATGTAATTCTTCTTAAATACCTGCATTAGTAAGGTTTCTGTTGTTGTAATAAGTACCTGAGAGAAATCTACTTACATCAGGAAGGGTTTATTTTTGGATAGTTATTTCAGTCCATGCTCACCTAGCCTCATTGCTTTGGATTTGTAAAGACACAGTGTATCATGGGGGAGTGTATGGCGAGTGTCCGGCAGGAGGCTGTTCACCTTATGGTGGCTGGGAAACAAACAGAGACATGAAAGTGTTTAAATGACTTCTTCAAGGATAATTTCTCACTGACCTAATTTTCTTCCACTAAGTCCCATATCTTAAAAGTTCTATCAACTTCTATGAAAAATAAAAATGGTGATCAAGCTTTTAACACAGAAACCTTTTGAGGACATATCAGATCCAAACTACCATATATATATATATATATATATATATATATATATATATATATATATATATATATATATATATATTCCTATTGGATATTTTTGTTACTTATATTTCAAATTTTATCCCCTTTCCTGGTTCCCCTCCAAACTCTTTATCCCATGCTTCCTACCCCTGCCTCTGTGAGGATGTTCCTCCACCTACCCACCCACTTGCACCTCCTTGCCCTGGCATTCCAACACCTTAGATATTAACTTAGCAAAGATCAGTGGTTCCACTCTGCTCTCATAAAACATGCCGGCAATTCTGATTTTACTTCAAAATAATTTCTTGGAGGCTAATCTGGACAAATTGTGATAAATTTATCCTCATCACTATAAATACAACTGTAGAAACTGTAGTAATATTTGTATACCTGTTTTCGGATATATATATATATATATATATATGTGTGTGTGTATATATATATATATATATATATATATATATATATATATATATATATATATATATAATTATTTTATTTCTGGAAATATCATACTGGCTTCTTAGCTCCAATGATTTTGTTTTTGTTTTTGTTTTTTTTCGTATCTGGAGTTCTTGTCTTGCTGTCTCTAAGCTGGTATACACATTACAAGTGGGTTATCTTTAAGGTCCTCAATGGTTTTCCATTTTTTTTTTTTTGGTTCTACTTGGAAAAATCACCACCAATAGACAACACATCGGTGCACACATAGGAAGTTGCTTCTCCATTACTACTGTTCTCTTTGAATTTTCCTATGGTTCTATTGAAGAAATTAGATATATAAATCCTAGGATTGCCAGATGTAGCAAATAAAAATACATATATCTCCCAAATCCTGCATGGTGACTCACTCACATTGGTGTTCATTATTCATCTGAAACTCATCTTTGATTAGGTGTCCTGTTTTTTATAGCATCCTAAACTTTTAAATTCATCATAACGCAGATTTTTGTTCATCTTTTCCCTACTTCCTCCCACTGTAGATTCCTCTTTTAAATATGACATCCAGGCCTTAACACATTGATACTCAATGTTGAAGGGAAAGACTTATTTTGTATTTTAAAGTCTCATCCTCCCTGCCTCAAGAGGAGTCCAGACTAACTGAAATATTCATATTTACATTCAGTTAAGCTTCTAAAAATGTTCCTTTCCTGAATCATAACTGCTCCTAGAATTATTTCTCAAACAGAAAACACAAAGTAATTTTAACTAGTTTTCTTATTCCTTCAACATTGTAATTATACCTGAGCAACTTCAACCAATAATTAAGAAATCAATTTATACTTCTATTGGTGAAAAGTATATTACGTAGGCATTACCTTTAATAGATGTCCTACTGAAGACCTAGAGATAAATTTCTCTGTGGCACTACACTAAGTTTTCCTCAAGACAAAATCAGCTGATCTGTACAGCATTTTGCAGTCATACAATTCTTAACAAAACGAAGAATTTCAGTTCAACAATTCTTATGTAATAGTTGCTCTTCAGGGTAGAGTAAAAAAAGTCACCTACCCCATGTGGAAGCTGTAATCATAATGTGATATAGTTCTGATGTTTATAAAGCCATGCACTCCCTCTACCCTTACAAATTGGAAAAAAAACTTCAAGTAAAGAGTATTTATTTCAAAGAAAATTTTTATCTATAACACACTTACAGTTGAATTCTGGTAGCAAGTATTTTCTAGTCTCCGTCAGAGGATATAAGCAACCATAATGCAAAGTAGCAAGAACAGTTTCCATAACACTATTGCCCACTCACCTGTGGAATAGAGGGTAAACCAAGTGCTGATTGACCATCTAGTTTCTGTACAATACACAACTGGGTACATGAATGATGTGTGTGACTTAAAACATATGATACCATGTTAAAATACACTGTACAGATAGGAGAGATACAAACTGGTTATAATTTTCAGTGATATTTTTTAACATGCTATGTTTGTGATATGTATTATGGTTATTTAAAAATAGTAGTTTACACGATTATAGTTAATGTAGATGAAATGTAATTTTGTTTATATTACTGCCTCTGCTACTTGCAATTATTTCTGTGTTTTGGAGAGAGAAGGAATGTAGCCACTGTGTAGGTGGACCTTCTGGATTCTTGGTCCAGGTGTTACATGGATGCTGAGTATGCAAGGCATACTCAAGGAGAAAAAGAATAAGGGACAAAACCAGGGAGAGATCTAGATGTCTGTTTACCTATATTTGTGAGGAAATGTGCATTTCTCCAGGGAGTATATTCACACATTTTTTTCTTCATTGATATATTTTTTATTTACATTCCAAATGATTTCCCCTTTTCTGGGTCCCCACTCCCTGCAAGTCCCATAAGCCTCTTCCCTCCCCCTGTTCCTCCATCTATCCCTTCCCACTTCCCTGTTCTGGTATTCCTCTATACTGTTGCATTGGGTGTTTCTAGAACCAGGGGCCACTCCTCGATTCTTTTTGGACATCATTTAATATGTGGATTATGTCTTGGGTGTTCCAAGTTTCTAGGCTAATATCCACTTATCAGTGAGTGCATACCATGATTGATCTTTTGAGACTGGGTTACCTTACTTAGTATGATGTTCTCCAGCTCCATCCATTTGCCTAAGAATTTCATGAATTCATTGTTTCTAATGGCTAAATAGTACTCCATTGTGTAAATATACCACATTTTTTTTGTATCCATTCCTCAGTTGAGGAACACTTCGGTTCTTTCCAGCTTCTTGCTACTACAAATAGGGCTGCTATGAACATAGTGGAGCATGTGTCCTTATTGCATGCTGGGGAATCCTTTGGGTATATGCCCAAGAGTGGTATAGCAGGGTCCTCAGGAAGTGTCAAGCCCAGTTTTCTGAGGAACTGCCAGACTGATTTCCAAAGTGGTTGCACCATCTTGCAACCCCACCAGCAGTGGAGGAGTGTTCCTCTTTCTCCACATCCTCGCCAACACCTGCTGTCTCCTGAGATTTTGACTTTAGCCATTCTGACTGGTGTGAGGTGAAATCTCAGGGTTGTTTTGATTTGCATTTTCCTAATGATTAATGATGTTGAACATTTCTTAAGGTGTTTCTCAGCCCTCCGGAGTTCTTCATGTGAAAATTCTTTGTTTAGCTCCATACCCCACTTTTTAATGGGGTTATTTGGTTCTCTGGGTTCTACCTTATTGAGTTCTTTGTATATGTTAGATATTAGCCCTCTGTGGGATTTAAGGTTGGTGAAGATCCTTTCCCAATCTGTTGGTTGATGTTTTGTCCTTTTGACAGTGTCCTTTGCCTTATAGAAACTTTGTAGTTTTATGAGGTCCCATTTGTCAATTCTTGATCTTAGAGCATAAGCTATTGGTGTTCTATTCAGGAACTTTTCCCCTGTGCCCATGTCCTCAAGGGTCTTCCACAGTTTATTTTCTATTAGTTTCAGTGTGTCAGGTTTTATGTGGAGGTCCTTGATCCATTTGGAGTTGAGCTTAATACAAGGCTATAAGATGCTAAGAGGCTATTCTTCTGCATGTTGACCTCCAATTGAACCAGCACCATTTGTTGAAAAGACTATCTATTTTTCCACTGGATGCTTTCAGCTCCTTTGTCAAAGATCAAGTGACTATAGGTGTGTTGGTTCATTTCTGGATCTTCAATCCTATTCCATTGATCCGCTTGCCTGACATTGTACCAATACCATGCAATTTTTATCACTATTGACCTGTAGGAAATTTTGAGGTCCAAGATACTGAATCACCCTGAAGTTCTTTTACTGATAGGAATAGTTTTATCTATCCTGGGTTTTTTGTTATTCCAGATGAATTTGAGAATTGCTCTTTCTAGCTCTATGAAGAACTGGGTTGGTATTTTTATGGGGATAACATTGAATCTGTAGATTGCCTTTGGCAAGATGGCCATATGAATATCGATGCAAAAATACTCAATAAAATTCTTGCCCACCGAATCCAAGAACACATCAAAATGATCATCCACCATGATCAAGTAGGCTTCATCCCAGGGATGCAGGGATGGTTTAATATAAGGAAATCCATAAATGCTATCCACTACATAAACAAACTCAAAGAAAAAAAAGCACATGATCATTTCATTAGATGCTGAAAAATCATTTGACAAAATTCAGCACCCTTTAGTGCTAAAAGTCTTGGAAAGGACAGGAATTCAAGGTCCATACCTAAACATAGTAAAAGCAATATACAGCAAACCGGTAGCCAACATCAAGCTAAATGGAGAGAAATTTGAAGCAATCCCACTAAAATCAGGGACTAGACAAGGCTGCCCTGTGTCTCCATATCTTTTCAATATAGCTCTTGAAGTCCTAGCTAGAGCAATTAAGACCACATAAAGAGTTCAAAGGGATACAAATTGGAAAGGAAGAAGTCAAAGTATCACTATTTGCAGATGATATGATAGTATACTTAAGTGACCCCAAAAACTCTACTAGAGAACTCCTACAGCTGATAAACAACTTCAGCAAAATGGCTGGCTACAAAATCAACACAAGCAAATCAGTAGCCTTTATATACTCAAAGGACAAGCAGACTGAGAAAGAAATTAGGGAAATGACTCCCTTCACAATAGCTACAAACAGCATAAAGTATCTTGGTGTGACTCTAACCAAACAAGTGAAAGACCTATATGACAAGAACTTCAGATCTCTGAAGAAGGAAATCGAAGAAGATCTCAGAAAATGGAAAAATCTTCCATGCTCGTGGATTGGCAGGATTAATATTCACACATTTTTATATTTCTTTCTTGCACTCATGTTTTCCTAGTAAGTGAGGAAAAAGGCACCAACTATCTTTCATGTCATGGTGTGAATAGGAAATGGCAAGTAAAAGACAGTAGGTAAACACAAAGGGCTATTCCCAAACTTCAGCACTTTTTGGCATGTATATAGAGCCACTATTCCATCCTTGGCATATTGTATTTTGTATGTGTCTATACCTTTCTACCTCACTTTCTCGTCTCTGTCTCTGCCTCTGTCTGTCTCAGTTTCTCTCTCTCCTCTCTGTCTCTCTGTCTCTGTCCCTGTCCCCCCCCTCTGTGTGTGTGTGTGTGTGTGTGTGTTTTGAGTCTCCATGAACATACTGAATGTGAATAAGGTGTGTGCACATTGGGGGCGGGGGCAATTGAAGTCTTATATCAGAAATACCTTTTCTTTTCTTTTCTTATTCCAGAAAGAGTTGAGTGTAGAACTTCGTGGCTTCTAGAAAGAACAGAAGCACCTCACATTTCTATTTGCAGTGTTTTCACAGACGACCATAACTGACATAACAGTACATTTTAGCAGAGATCCATCTTTTTGCAGAACAGATAAAGGCTCAGGGAATAAAAATATTACTCCAAACCACAAATTTTATAGAATGTGGCTGCTCAATGTCTTGATTTCTGCTTGAAATTCAGTATTCGGTAGTGGAACACATGTTCATCCATATACCACTGCTGTTTTGCTCTACCTCCTAGGCCTCTCTGATTAAATGGAATACATCTGTAATTCATGCTGCTAGTGTTGGCAAGCATCCAAGACGAGGGTAATGGTGAACAATGGAGTCCCTGTGCACTCAGAAGTCCTTTTGTTTGTGGTATTGGTGAGACACCCTCCCAGCTTTGTCCTGGATAAAGTATGTGCTCGAAACAAGGAATCTGTTCACCTTTTCCTTTTCTTGTCTGATTGTAGCAGGAGCTAATAGCAGAGACTTTTTTAACCTTCTCAAAACACCATCCACTGCCAACTTCCTGACCACAGACACTGGGATTTTCTTCACTTCAGTCTGGCTTTATAGTGTGTTTCACATAAAAAGAAAAACTGTAGCAGTTGCTCACAGTTAAGCCACTATTTGAATGCAGAAGGTGTCTCCAGCCCCCTGCCCCAATCTTGATAGGTAGGTTCTCTGGAAATCCCTGACTGCGGTTCCATTAACATTATTTGTTTATTCACTAGCATATCAAATACTTGGCATTATGATCTTTTCAAACAAAATTTGTTTTGTTTTCTTCCTCTTTTCTCCCATTCCCTCCTTACAGCCCCTTCCTCTCAGTTTCCCCCTCTTTGCTTTCATTTCACATATATCCCTTTGCCCTCTCCTGTTTCTCTAATGCTCCTTGTTCTCTTTCTGTGAACTATGAATTTTCATGACCTATGATGACTCTCACCTCTCCACACTATTTACATACATACAAATATTAACAATTAGGATCCACATGCAATTTATACAACTTCCATTATCCCCATTCTATCAGCTCATAACAGTGATCGAAAGAGCCTTATTTTGCTTGAAAATTTCTCTTGGATTTGGAACATCTGGTACAACTGAAATTCTGATGCCATCTCTGTTGTATTTTGCCTTACCTTTTGTGAATATTACATTTTTAGGATTCCAAGTTTCCACTTTAATATTTCTGTGCACTTATACTTTGTTTCATATAATGTTTAGCACATTGCACATGTATACATAGTTTAATCTCAATAGCTCTTTGTTTCTGTTTTTCTTCTTCAAGATGGAGATAGTGGTTTTTGCAGTACCCAAGGAAGAGTACCTATCACCCAAAATGATAAGAGCATATGCCTGAGTCCCATCTATAGTCTCTCTACACTAAGAGATACAACCAAATCAAACCAAACCAAAACAAACCAAAACAAACTAAACCAAAAACCTTTCCTTTTCCTTAAGACACTGACCTGTACTTGCTTTCCTTGTTAATGAACCTTATCTCAAAATTACATGTTACTTTCTCCATCTGTTCTAGAAAACCCACCCCATCTCACATCTGTAGAAATGTTGTTAAGATTTGGCTATTTCTAATTTTCCTCATTCTACCTAAATGAGTGGGTTTTAATACAGAATTCTGGCTCTGTATCTCTTTATCATGAAGTAAAACAGCTAAAGTGCAATAATATCAAATAACAAGGACATATTAATATTGTTGGCAGTCCATCTTAGGACCTTGTTACTACTGGACACAGAGGGACAAATCTGGGTTATGCAGAATTTCTGAATAATATTGTAACAAAACCATACAGTTAGAGTATTTGGGGTTAGAAGATAGCTTTTAGGAAGCTGAACCCTGAAGTTAAGCAGTGAGGAGCGAAAGCTTAGGGCCCTAGCATTTGTGATCAAGGCAGTCATTTAATACAACACATTTTGCTGGTTGGATTTTGCATGTTGATATTGGCAACATACTCTTTTTTGCCTCTAGTTTACAGGGAAAGTACTCACAGAGCAATTAAATGCCAACAAGTCCATTTGTACCTTGTTGCATAAGAACTATACACAAACATGGTCGGGGGAAGGGCAATAGTTTCTTCCATTCACTCTCATTGGGCGCAATTCCTAGTGGTCAATGGGATAGAAATGGGTTAGTCAGATTGATGTGTGATTCTTGGAGATAAAGTAGGACTTCTCTAATTTAGGAGCAAATTAATATAAATGAAAGACAAGTGAATGTTCAAGTTTTCTTTTTTCTTTTTTGTACAATTAAAAACAATGTCCATTTCCAAAAAAAAAAAAAAAGTTAACTAAATACAACTGCTTGCTGAACATGAAGCAAATCTGGGTGAATTGCTAGGTTTCTGATGAGCTTACTATGAGACAGAGATAACCGAAGAGATTCATAACTGAATGAGAAGGAAGGTCTTTGTGAAGCCCTGGCTGTCCTGGAACTCACTATGGAGGCCTGGCTAACCTTGTTCTTGCCTATGCCTTCTGAGTGCTGGGATTACAGTTTTGTGCTACTATAACTGGTGGGGTTGCATTAATAGCCCTCATATTTGCTTTAAATGGGAGTTGTACATCATTGAACCATATTTAAGAAATATGAAAGAAGTACTTCATTTATCATAATTACAATATGCCTATTTTTTCTGTGCGACTTACTAAAATAGATATTTTCAGAATATTTCTGCTTGGCCTTCAGTAGGAAGTTGCTTCTTGTAATGAGAAAAAAAAATACAAACCATGCTCACTTTATTTTTTTTAATATTTTTATTTTCTATATTCTTTGTTTACATTCCAAATGATTTCCCCTTTCCCGGATCCCCCCTCCCCATATGTCCCATAAACCTTCTTCTCTCCATCCATTTTCCAATCACCTCCCTCCTTTTTTTCTCTGCCCTTATATTCCCTTCCAATGCTAGATCAATCCTTTCCAGGATCAGAACCCTCTCCATACTTCTACGTGGGAGTCATTTGTTATGCAATTTGTGCCTTGGGTATTCAGGGCTTCTGGGCTAATAAATATCCACTTATCAGAGATTGCATTCCATGTGTTTTCTTTTGTGACTGGGTTACCTCACTTAGGATGATATTTTCCAGATCAAACCATTTGCCTAAAAATTTTGTGGATTCATTGTTTCTAATAGCTGAGTAGTATTCCATTGTGTAAATATACCACATTTTCTGTATCCATTTCTCCTTTGAGGGGCATCTGGGTTCTTTCCGGCTTCTGGCTACTATAAATAAGGGTGCTATGAACATAATGGAGCATGTGTCTTTATTGCATGCCAGGGAATCCTTTGGGTATATGCCCAGGAGAGGTATAGCAAGGTCCTCTGGAAGTGTCATGTCCAGTTTTCTGA
Organism: Apodemus sylvaticus; assembly: GCF_947179515.1. NCBI lineage: Eukaryota > Metazoa > Chordata > Mammalia > Rodentia > Muridae > Apodemus > Apodemus sylvaticus. The sequence goes on from NC_067495.1 coordinate 109,641,494, forward strand.
GGAACCGCCAGACTGATTTCCAAAGTGCTTGTACCATCTTACAGCCCCACCAGCAGTGGAGGAGTGTTCCTCTTTCTCCACATCCTCGCCAACACCTGCTGTCTCCTGAGTTTTTGACCTTAGCCATTCTGACTGGTGTAAGGTGAAATCTCAGGGTTGTTTGGATTTGCATTTCCCTAATGACTAATGATGTTCAGCACTTCTTAAAATGCCTCTCGGCCATCTGAGTTTCTTCAGGTGAAAATTCTTTGTTTAGATCTGTACCCCATTTTTTAATAGGGTTATTTGGTTCCCTGTGGTCTAATTTCATGAGTTCTTTGTATATATTGGATATTAGCCCTCTATCAGATGTAGGGTTGTTGAATATCCTTTCCCAATTTGATGGTTGCTGTTTTGTCCTGAAACTAATAGAAAAGAAACTGGGGAAGACCCTAGAGGACATGGGCACGGAGGTAAAGTTCCTGAACAGATCACCAATAGCTTATGCTCTAAGATATTGAGAATTGACAAATGGGACCTCATAAAATTACAAAGTTTCTGTAAGACCATGCTCACTTTAAATTTAAGTAAAAGTAAGGTTGTAGTAAAACCACAGTTAAAGGGTAGCTATGTTCCCTTTCCTCTCTGTCATTGAGGGTTGTCATTGAGGGCCTTGTATATTCTAGCCAATTGTTTGACCACTATCGAGCTGCATCTCCAGGTCTTTTTCCTTTCTCTCTTGAAAACAATTTTCAAAAGAAAAATGAACAAGTTCTTACTAAGCTCAGGATGGATTTGAACTCATTCTGTAACCATGCATGTCTTAATCTTCCATTCTTCTGTTTCAGCCTCCAGAACAGCTGGGGCTGTAGGTCTTGACTTTCGTTTTCTTTCAAGTACAGCTTTCAGGCTTAAATTTGAGTGTGCTGTATCTGAATGTTGTCTAAATAAACCCATGTACAACAGAAAGAGTGAAAGTAATACTGTGTCAATAAATACAGTAGTTGGGAGCATGGGCTTTGAAATGTGACAGATCTTAAGCTCACTTTTCACCTTTGCAATTTATTAATTATATGGCCCAGGGCAAATTGCTCAACCTCAATCATAAAATGAAGATAATAGGACCTACTGTGAAGATTGCTGAGAGACTATGATAACGTTGATAAAATATTTAGCATAGTGCAGAGAACAAAAAGGCATCTAGTTAATGTTACCTCCTATTTATATTAATGTTCCTTGAACAGCATTTTAATACATTTTAAGTTCTTTCAAATGCCACTTTATTCAAATGTGCTAATTTTACTAAAAAAAATCAGACTAAAGGTAGGGATGGCACTTTGCATAATGGAATTATTGCTAATGTAGTTATACATTCCCATTTGGATGCCTGTCCTTTCTATTTCCAATTTTGCACAATGAGCTCTTGGCCTTTATGTTCAGTAGTTCTCAAGTTGAAATATACCATTCCCAAATGGTAACCACTGAACTTACTTGTCATTATCTAGGCTATTGTGATAATACTGAAACTACTCTTGAGGTGTTTCTAATTTTCAGAAGAAAGTAAAGATCAGTTAGAATGAAGATGTTTCAGACACCAGTGAAAATAGTGCTCATATTCCAGGTTACTACTAGATATTTAGAGGTTCATTGTGAAGAGCAGGTATAAAGACTATTTTTTATTACATCGGTAGCAAGATTAGCTCAGATTTGACAAGACATGCAAAAATATTCTCTGATGATAATAAGTAAAATAAGCTCTAGTACTGAAAATACAGCTCAGCGGTTGAGTGCTTTTCTACCATGTACCCCCTTGGTTCACCTATCAGGACTGCAACAATGAACAACCAACTAACTAACTAACTAACTAACTAACTAACTAACCAATCAACCAACAAAACAAACAAAGCAACAAACAAACAAACAAACAAAATCTAACAAGAAATCCAAACAAATGAAACAAACCCAAGAAAAGGCACCTGCTATCTTTCTGGTTTTGTTTTTGTTTGTTTGTTTGTTTGTTTGTTTTTGTTTTGTTTTTTGTGGGGTTTTTTTGTTTTTGTTTTTGTTTTTGTTTTTTTGAGACAAGGTGTCTCTGTGTAGGCGTAGCTGTCCTGGAACTCACTCAGTAGACCAGGCTGGCCTTGAACTCAGAAATCTGCCTGCCTTTGCCTCGCAAGTGCTGGGATTAAAGGCGTGTGCCACCACCATCTGGCACTGGTTTTGTTGTTGTTGTTTGTTTTCCTAAACCCTGATTTATTTAATTGTTTGAGAAATAGCCTGAAGCTCACAGTCACCACTGAAGGATGAACAGTAAACAAAGAACTGGATGGTAGCAGAGGTTGTGAACAAATTAGCAGAGGTCAAGTTATGTAGCACTTCTAGGTCATCAGGAAGCAATTGCTTTCTATTAATAGCCACAAAAGATGGCAATATTTGGTGACTAGTGGCTTGAATTCATTTTTTTAACTTTACATTTTGGATATTTTATGTAGTCATGAGATTCGGAAAATTTGAACTTTACAAATATCCCATTTTCAGTCTTAGCCAACAAGGAAAACTGCGTACAAACTTTAACTTTTCGTTGGTAAAATAATTTTTTGAGGGTGACATAGCCGTTTTTCCATGAATGATTGGAATCATGTTTCTGGTATTTCTTTACTTTGCTTACTGTCTTCCCTGACACTTGTTTGTTTTTTCCCACAGAACAGCATAAGTGAAAAGCTTACATATCTAAACTGGAATTTCTTCTCCTAGGCAATGCCAGCTGCTGTGTTGTCTTTTCCCTAGGGATCTGGAAAGTGTAAGAAATTGCACATTATCCTTTCAAATAAGGAACTCCCTAGGGAAACTCCTGAAACTTGAAGATGTCCTGGCAGGAGAAACTTTTATTTGAAAGTTGTAGCATTCTGAAACTCTTTTAGTAATGCTGCATTTCTGGAATTTAAACATAGGTTAATAAGGCCATATGGTTCCATTTATACTAAGTACCTATGGTCCTCAAATTCAGAGACAGAAATAATGGTGTTTTTCAGGAGGTAGGAGTGAAAAAATGATAAATTGTTAGATAGATGTAGCATTTCTGTTTTACAAGGTTAAAACTCTGGAGATAGATGGATAGTGGTTAGTTACAGAACAGTGTGAGTATATCTAATAACTTTACTTTGTCAATTTAAAAATTTTAGATGGTAGATCTTTATGTTTCTTGCAATTCAGATAAAACTCATGGAATGTAATAACCAGAGTAATGAAGATGAATTATTATTGTAATCTTGCAATCAAAGAGTAGAGTTGGAGTATGTATAAGATCATGTGTTTTCCTCAGTTTACCTTCTAGCCATTCAGTAGGTATTTGCTTTCTTTTATGTATATGATAGATGGTTAGGTACCAAAGATAAAGAAAGGAATAAGGTGAGGATTTTGCTACAGAGCTTTGTAAGGAAGGAAAAAATCTTTCAAGTAATCACAGCAAAGCAGAATATTGTTAATGTCATGTTAAAATTATGACCAAAGAATTTGTCATAATGAACTAGGAACCCTAGTACCTTAGACAAACTGGAAAAGAAGCTAAAGTGGGATTTGAAGATGAAGCTTTCATGCTAAGGTGAGGGGCGAGAAACATTTTAACTATAATGATATTAGTGACTGCAATTTGTAAGGAAACTCCAATGCAGAAACTATGATAATGGACAGGATACATGAGCTTGAGAAAGATTTATGATTTAGAGATTACAGTTCGCCGGGTGGTGGTGGCACAAGCCTGTAATCCCAGCGCTCTGGGAGGCAGAAGCAAGCAGATCTCTGAGTTCAAGGCCAGCCTGGTCTACAGAGTGAGTTCCAGGACAGCCAAGGCTACACAGAGAAACCCTGTCTCGGAAAAAAAAAAAATCTAAAAAAAAAAAAAAGAAAGAAAGAAATAGAGATTACAGTTCATCAGTTGGTAGGAAGGCAAGAAGTAAGTAGATGATATCTCATAGCTTCACTTCATTCTTTCATGCTAGGGATTGGACATCATAATTATTTATCTGCATGGATTAACTTGAGGACAGCCAGGGAGAGGTTCTTGTACAAGTTATTCCATCTTCAGGACCTGAAATAGTAAGGATAAATAAACAGTTAGTGCCAGAATCAGACTAAAGTTAAGGTGCTGCCACTTTACGTTGAGAACTCAAAGGTTTAGTTTTTAGATTTGTTTGCAATTAGTATTGAAGCATACTATCTGTTCCTGCAGATCACATACAATATATAAGAAAGCAGACATAAAGAAAACCATAAAGGGTAGAAATGGTACTGGGGAAGTAGATGTTCTGTCAGACAAGGCAGCTGAGACATCATGTCCATCTAAAATAATGACAGTAGTGGCTCTGACCTTGTGTTAAAGTATGAAATAGAAGGCAACAAGAGTGGTCTGTCCACTACAGTCATACTGATGGATTAGTATCCCTTCTTCCTTCATCATTGTTCCTGGCTATTTCCTGACTCCTAGTTCCTGAATCTCCCCAGAGGGTTTCCTTTTAAAAGCTAAACAATTAAATATTTAATTATATTTTATTAACCAAAATTAATTCACCACTAATTTATAATTATATCACAAATTAATAGTTAATTATTAGCTTGTTGATGTTTATACTTGGTTGATTGATTAGAGAGTGTGAGTATGTGTGTAATGTGTATGAGGGAGCATGGGTGCCGTGGCACTTGTGTGGAGATCAGAGGAGAGAGAGAATTAAGGAGTTTGTTCTCTCTATCTACATGAATATGACAAATGACTTATATGTCGATTACATAAAGCATTCTTACAAATCAAGAAGAAAAGAAGCCAACAAAATATGGGCCAGATGGCTTAAAATATGTGAAAAGTAAATATAAATAAGTACAAAATTAGAATTCAGCATTATCAGCCATTAAGGAAATATAGAATGGAAGGATAACCCAATACCACTATATTAATTATCATGTTAAAATTAAGTGGATATGTGCTATCAAGTCCTCATAAGAATATGGAACATTGGCAAATAGCATATATGAGAGATGAAATGTAAATATGTAGAGCACTTTTGAGAAGTGTTTGGCAGCATTTTAGAGAAGCTCTAATTATGGCAAAATACAAAATACAATATCACTGCAATAGTTTTGAAGCATCTAGCCCAGAGGTATTAATTAAAATCGTATAGAATCTTAGTCATCAACCCATAGAGCTCTTCATTTTGCAAAATTCTTCTTATTACTCTCAGTCTGTAGACTCTGGAAGCTGCTATTATATATATTATTTCAACAAATCTGACTATTCTATATATCTACTAAAACAGAATAATATGGTGTTTTAGTTTTAGTGAATTATTTCACTCTGATTAATTTTCTTTAACTTTGTGACACTGAAGTATATGTTACCATATCCTTTCTTTTCAGAATTTAAGAATGTTCCAATGTGTGTACATACTATAGTTTCTTTATACTTTCATCTTTCAGTGGACATGTGCATTGCTTTCATCATTCAGATTTTGTAAATAATCTTCCTATGAACATGTCTGCATAAATATCCTTTCAATATCCTGCTTTAACTTAACTTCTTTTGAATTACATGCATTTATAAAGAGCCAAATATGGTCTGGGGAAATGGCTTAGTGGCTAAACATTCATATTCCTCCTGCAGAGGACATGAGTTCAGCACCAAGACCCATGTCAGACACAGCACAACCAACTATACCTCCAGCTCCAGAGGACTGGATACCTTTGGCCTCCATACAGGCACTTGTATTACTGCATGTACATAAGTGCACACACACACACACACACACACACACACACACACACACATGCAGACTCACTTTAAAAATAATAAAATGAATCTTTAAAAGCTAAAGGATTCTGTATAAATGACAATTTGGCTTCTCAAAAATTTTGTGTGTGTGTGTGTGTGTGTATGAAGTATACATGTGAACAGGTATATGTGCTCATGTGGGTACATGTAGACCAGAGGAGAATATTGGGTGTCCTTCTCTATCACTCTTTGCTGTATTTACTTGAGACAAGCTCTCTCACTTGGAACTAGGTTGGTAACCAGTAAGGCCTAGTAATACTCCTGTGTTAGTCCCAGGGATCACTAGGGTGACAAGTGTGGGTGATCACACTTAACTTTTTACCATGAATGTTGTGGATGAGAACTAAAGTATTCATGTTTATGCAGCAAGCATCCTTGTCCACTAAGCCATATGCCAGCCTTACCTTGAAAGTTGACTTTTGTAGGAGTTTATATGTTCATGAGAAAATAATAGAATGTTAAACACTGGGAAAAGCCCTAAATCTTTCCTTTGTAGAATGTATATATATATAAACTGAGGTAAAATTTTGTAACATAATGCCATATAGAAATGAATGGATCAAATTAATCACTCATAAATGAACAGAGATTGCAGGAGAACCATGATGCTGAAGTACAGGATGCAGAGAATCTTCTCACATAATATATGAATCCACTTATGCAAAGTTCAAAAATTACCACTTCAAATTTATATTAATATTGCTAAAATGAATGGTTCCTTTCTAAAACAGATAATAACTGATAGTGAGAATGAAGAGCTTCCCCATTGTCCAGATATGCTCTACTTTATTACCTGTGTTTTGCTCATGTGATTGTCTGCACATACAAAACCACATTTATCTGTGTACATAAGATTTGCAAGATTTGTGTACTTAGTCATTATTTTTTTTAAAAAAAACAGGATGGCAGGATGGAGATATAGCTCATTGGGAGAATGCTTACCTAGCATGCAATAGGCCCAAGGTTCAATCCTCACCATTGACTGTAAAAATGTAAGGTAAGGAGGAGTTTGAGTGTATTTTCTGGAATGGTAGCATCACTGAAATCAATCCACAAAGTGTGGCTTTGAAGAGATGATGTTCATATGAACATATTCATTACTAGAGAGAGGCATATTATCATACAGTTGCTCTTATTGGCGTCTCCCCATAGCCTGCAGCCTATGAAATCAAAGTGAGTCTGGCTTTCCTGGCAACATGAGAAGATGGTGAAATAGGAGTAGCCTTTGGCCTTTGGCCTTTGCAAAACCCTTGACACTCACTCTCAAGTAGTTTGTTACAAAAAAGTAATTAGCATTAACCTACTTCTCAAGAACTCAAAACCCTTCCATACTATTGATTGTTTTTATTTTACTAGTAATTAAAATTTAGAGAATGGAGAGAGGGCTCAATGGTTAACAGTCTTTGCTCTTGCAGAGGACTGGAGTTCAATTCTCAGCACCCACATGGTATCTCCCAAACACCCATACTCTGGTTCCATGGGAAACATTCCCCTCTTCTGAACTTCTCCAGTACCAGGCATGCACATGGTGGACATACATTCATGCTGGCCAAGCATTCCTACCCATAAATCAGAAAATCAATCTAAAACAACAACAAAATGAAGCAAGAGTGCTGCTTTCCCTCCCTTTAGGGTTTGAAGGTGACCATCTGAATTCTATTTAGCACCGCACTTGTGTTTGGTTCTGGTTCAAAATGTTCTTTTAATCATGTAAAAGAGAATTCATTTTGGACGCCAAGCATTGTATGCGATTCCAGTCCATTTCCAAATTGCGAACATTAATTTTTCTTGTATATCAACCTTTCCTCAGCTGTTTCATTGATTTGGCTTTCTTCCCATAATTCACTAGAAAAGAGTTGGCACCAGTCATTGCAAAGAATATTCCAGCTTTAAATGCCAATTTCCTCCTAATAAATGTAAAGAAGACCATTAGCTGCAATTTTGCAACACATGCTAAAGAAAAGATTTTAGTGTCAGAAATGTGCTACTTCATATCTACCTGTTTCTTGTGTAGTGTTTTAAATTTATATCTAGGGAAGAAACCAGTCATCTTCCTTGTTGTACTCCCTAGAAGAAGTAAGACAATTCCCACAATAAATCCACCTCTCCTCTGTTCTAGGACTGGAGAAATATACAAGTCAATAATCTGGGTGTGCAGATATCAACTTTATTAGTTTGAAGATTTCACTGTAGATCAGTTAAACATGGAAGCCTTATAACTCATCCCCAGAACTAGTTAAATATACTCACCCAGGCTAAGATATCACTTATCAGCCCATGTATAACCTGTGACACTGAGGAACAGAAGCTAATCCATGGCATTCTTAGGGTAGACTTACAAGAGAAAAAATGATAGAACCAATATAATAATGCAGCTATCATTTTAAAGCCACGTTTATCAGTCAGTTGTTCACACCTATCTCCTCAGATAGTAAAAGGGATGCAGACTGGCCATGATGGAGGATGCTTTTAATTTTAGTACCTAGGAGGTGGTGGCAGTGTGATTAGAAGTTCAAGTTCATGATCAGCTGCAGTTCAAGTTCAAGGTCAGTCTAGACTATTTCAGACCCTGCCATAACCTGCCTACTTTTCATAAAAAGATTCATAAAAGTCTACAAAATTATGTACTGAAAAGAGTTGTCAAAAAAGATTTATTATGCTGTGGTTTTTTTTTTTTGTTTGTTTCAAACCCAACAGAAAATATACAATAAGACAAGGCAGAAGCCCACATATCAAGACTGGACAAAGTCAACCCTATAGGAGGAAAAGAGTCCTCAAGAACAGGCAAAATGGGTCAGAAACACACCTGCTCCCACTGTTAGAATTCTCATAAAAACACCAAGTTCACAGCCATACTGTATAAGTGGAGCAATGGGTGCAGATCCATGCGGGCCCTATGCTTGCCTTGCTATTCCAGTGTCTGTGAGCTCATGTGAGAGCTCCACGTAGTCAACTTATTGGACCATGTCCTCCTGGTATCCTGCATCTCTTCCAACTCCTACAATCTTTCCTTCCTCTCTTTCAAGGGTTTCTCCAATCTCTTACGGGAGAGACATAATGGAGAGACCCCAGTTTAGACTCTGTGCTTAATGTGTGGATGTGTGTCTCTACCAGTTTGCATCTGCTGCCAGAGGGGGAAAATCTATCTGGACAAAGCACCAATATAGTAGCAATATAGAGTATAACAATATCATTAGAAATCATTTCATTTTGTTTTTTGCCAGTTATATTTGGTTCTATACTATGTCTCTGGGCTACCCAGTCTCCAGGTCCTGACTATCCAAGCAGTGTCAGCCATAGATACCCTCTTGTGGAGTGTGTCTCAAATTAACTCAGACATTGGTTGAGCACTCCCACAAGTTCTACACCACCATTGCTCCAATATATCTTGCAGGCAGGATAGATTTTGTAGGTAAGAGTTTTGTAGCTGGGTTGGTGTTCAGGTTTCTGTTTCCAGAGCCTGCAGGATACTTTCCCGCACCAAAGAGAGGAGAACATAGGGGTGAAGGTTCTACACAGGCACCAGCTTGACCTCTCCTGTTCAATGAGCTATGTGGGTGTTGTTTTTGGCAATGGTGCCCAACTGCAAGTTTTTGGAGAGTGACCTTCTATCCTAGCATCAGCCTAACTTGTTTAGGGATCTAGACAGCAGCCCTAGCCCTGTCCCACAGTGTTTCATGGCTATAAGAGTTGGCTTTTGAGACTCCTTATCCTCCACTACTAGGAGTCCTCACTAAGATTACTCTTACAGATTCCAGGAAATTTCCACTCTACTAGGTTTCCATACCACACCCCAATGCCCCTAATTCCAGGTGTTCCTGCTATCATTCCCTTCCTCCATCACTTTCCCCTATATCTGATTCCCTCCTGCTCTTGTCCTCACCAGACCACGCCCCCCCCCAGTCCATCTCCCAAATCTACTCTATTTCTCCTTCCCGGGAGGATCCATCCATCCATCCATTCCCTCAGCCTTCTTTTTTACCTAACCTCTCCGGGTCTGTGGATTGTAGCCTGATAGTCATTTACCTAATAAATAATATTTACTTATAAGTGAATACCACATTTCTGTTTCTGGGTCTGCTTTTTTTTTCCCTTTGAGTGGTGGTCTCACTATATAGCTCAAGTGATCTTGAATTCACTCTCTGCATCTCAAGTAAACAGGGATTGCAGTTATATGTTATGCCATTGTTTCTTATCCAATTTACACATCGTTTAAAAATTGAATATAGTTAATGTTCCTAATTGCTAAGGAAACATGTAATTAAAATATAAAGCACAATAAAGCTCTAGATTGTAGCTTTAATTTTTTCAATGCATATTTTTTAATGCTGATACTTAAATGCTTTAACCTTCCTTTTAGCCCACCACCCACCTGAGGTAATGGAAAAGAAAGGATATGGGGAAAGTGGACCTGTTTAGAAGGGTTCTCTGGACCAACTCACTTCTGTGTTGTCTGGAAATTGGAAGTTCAGTTCACAGGTTAGTAGCAGCATCTCTATGCAATCATAAACCCTTCAGGGATATACCAGCAGTCCAGTTTTGTAGAGTTAGGATAGCAAACAGGAATCAGCAGTGCTGGCACTATCTAACAGAGTCAGCCAATCATCGTCCTCCCCATGAGTCAGGAGGTGGAGAGACCAGGGCCAACAGGAATGCCAGGAGAAGTTCTTGGTTGCGTCTCTCAGCAAAGAGTAAAATTGCCCCCAGAAAATATCAAGAAACTATAACCTCAATTTATAGAGCAAAAGCTAATATTTCTCCCAAACATTTTTTTAGGATTTGAGAACTACATATGGAGTTGGAGAGATAGCTCCGTGGTTAACAGAATTCATATATGTATATAATGTGTTTTGGTCCATTCTAGTTATCCTTATCTCTTGTACAATTTCTTCCTTACCTCCCAACCATTCTCTGTCCCAAATTAAAACCGACTAAGTTCACTTAGAGCTGGGAGTATGTGGATAGGTAGAGAGCCATATGCTGGAGCAATGGGAGTCTCTAGGGGAAAACCAATCTCCCTCCACACTTATTTGTCTATTCATTCTTTTCAGGAAGACTCCATCAGTATCTTCTTTATTACATAAGTCTCTGAACCATGTTCACATTCTTTTACTTGAGACTGTGACCTATTTCTTGATAACATGCTGCCAGAACCAATACAGCTGATCACCCTGCATTTCTTGAACCTTGGTCATCGCTATAGCCAATTAGCTATTCTAAAGACTAAAATTCCTCATTTTTATAATTTTTAGAATGTAAAACAATGTGACTTTTATCCTCCATGAAATAGGAATGCATTCCTGAGAATGCTGTTGATTTCAAAGTGAAATAGTAAATTGTTCTCCCAACAAACTGATGTCTACTGAAATGAAATGGAAAATAAAGACTTCATAACTGTATGCCAAAGTATTTCAAAGAAGAGCAGTGCAGTAATATTCAAAGAGTGTATTACACCCCAAGCCAAATAGTGTTCCAGATATTCTCATAAGCTATTTTATTTAACATAAAATCCCTATAAAGAATGTTCCACAATTCCCACATGCCTGATTAAAAAAAAATAACCTAGGGACTAAAGAGACTATGAAGCTTACCTGAAGGTCACTCACTGCTAAATGGTGGATGCAAGATTGGAATGCAAGTATATATCTAACATGGAAAGCCCGTGCTCTTTGTCTTTTTTAAAAAAGTGTTTATACTGTGTATTATGTATACATGTGGGATTGTGCTTATTTGTCTGCATGCACATGTGTGTGTGTTTAAATGAGTGTGTGTGTGTGTGTGTGTGTGTGAGAGAGAGAGAGAGAGAGAGAGAGAGAGAGAGAGAGAGAGAGAGAGAAGAAGGAGGGAGGGAGAAGGAGAAGGGAGAGAGAGAGCGAGGGACAGAGAGAGAGAGAGAGAGAGAGAGAGAGAGAGAGAGAGAGAGAGAGAGAGAGAGAGAGATTGTTTTGAGTAGGGAAGACAGATATTAACATTAGGGTATCTTATTTAATTGCTTACATCTTTGTGTTTTTGAGACAGGATCTCTCACTAAACCTGATGTTGACTGGTTTGGGTAGGGCGGCTGGCTCCTGAATTCCTGTCTCTGGCTCCCCAGTGCTGAGGTTATATGATTGCTGAGGATCTGAATTTAGGTCCATGGCAGTTGCCTTATAGATTTCCTACCATCTCCCTACTCCCCACACCTCTATCAGGTTAAAAATTATATAGATGGTGTGAATATTGCAGATAGCTTGATAAGTCAGAAGAAAGGACATTTATCACTTTTACCATAATGAAATGATCAATATTTCAGAAAACAGATATGTTTAAACTAATTTCAATATTATACAATATGCACATAAAGCATGAAAGTATCATGTAGTACTACATCAATGCATACCATTTTATGCATTCATTTGCCAGTTAATAAATAAACTAAGGAAAATGGAATATAGGAAAAAACACTATCTTTTTTACATAGTTTGGATGAAATGTGAAATTTGTTACTTCACAGGCTGTAATTTTAGTTTGCTATATGTTGTGTAATTTTTTTGGCTCTTTAGTGAAAATACAGATGCAGCCTCCTAAATCACTGACATATAATATTCTGTGTCCCAGATAAGATCATATCAGATCATTGCGAAATCCAACAAAATCTACTCTAAAGCTCTAAGCAATTATAACAAAGTTATATTCTGTCAGAGAGTAGCATTAATGATATGCCATACATAAACCTTTCAACTTCCTATTTCCACCCCAGTGCTTTTAAACACCTCCCAATGTTTTCGTCAGGAGCTCCACATTATATACCCAGTGTTTTCACCTCACTATTGCTTTCCAGAATTACCTCAAAGTACACTAGAATTCATGCCCTTAAGGGAAGTCATGACTCATTAGAACTGGCAAAACATGTGGAAGCTTAGTTGCTCTTGTACTTTTGGATCCAGTGGTCATTTTATTTTGATGAAAAGAGAAAAGAAAAGTCTGTCATGAGAGCAGCATAATCTTCATCATTATAAATTATGCCAGAGGACAATTGATTTAAACAAACCAAGCAATCTAATTATCTAGAAACCCAACAGAAAACAAATAAGCTATTGAATGGACAAAATTAAAAAAAAAAACAACAATATGAGTTTGACTAAATCATCAAATTCCCATCAACTTTGTTTCACAGCTGTCTTTGATATAAAACAGTTATTGAGAAAATCCAGTTTGGAAATTTTTCTGAAGCAAAGGTTTCACTGTATGTGAACATGACCAGAAAGGACAACAATTCTCAGTTGAAGAATTACTGAAGAAACTAACTCTGTCCTGATTGAAAGAGGAGAGAACTATACAGAATGGTCAGAAAAACTGGAAACTTACGCTAGTGTGCTATAAATGGAAACTAGCCTAAGTTTATCAGGAGAAGAAAAGGTCAATGAAAGTTGAGTGCAAGTAGTGATTGATCCTAATTAGAATGAGTGTATTGTACTTTATGGAAGAGGTTTTGTTTGAAACAAAGAATGCCTCTGATTTATCATGTTCTGAACCTGTAATGTTTTGATGGTTACACTTAAATTCCTGAGGGATTTCCTATTTTATCACCATGTAATGTCCTCTTTTGTGTATATTGAAGATGATGAAACATAAATTTATCAAAGACCTACTAAAGTCCATCTTCCATAGTCATAGATAGACATACTGCTTCATGTCTGTACTTATCTAGGTATGCAAAACTATATTGAAAAAAACAATCTGAGCCTATTGATGAACACACTTTTATGAACTTATGGCATAACAATTTATATATTATTTACATTATATTATTTTTAATTTAAAAGATGTATATCACATACACCTCACCCTCTTTCATTTCCTTCCATGTCTGTCATTCCATTTCAAATTTTGACTTCTTTCTTCAATTATATTTGATGTTGTAAATAATGCAGAAATGATTTGAATTACATGGGAGAATGCCCATAGTTTATATAAGAACTGCAAAATTTTAAATAATAAATTTGAGAATTCATAGATTTTTGTGTTTTTAGAGTCATCTAGAAAGAATTATCCAAGAACATGGGGGGATAATAGCATGTGATGTACTGTGCATGTGTGTGTGTGTGTGTGTGTAGATATATTGGCTGGAGAAATGGCTCAAGAGTTAAGAACACTTGCTGCTCTTGCAAATGACCCATAGTATGTTCCTCACACCCACATGTTAGATCACAAACATTTATAGTTCTAGTTTCAAGCAATCTTATGCCTTTTTTCTGGTCCCCAATGCACCATATATTTGTTGCATAGAAAAACATGCTATCCAAACAAGGAAAAACATAAAACAATACATTTTTAAAAAAGAACTGTGCATGTAGAGACTTGATTGCTTTCCTTGTAAAACTTACAAGCCATTTTGGCAGCCCCACATCCTTTATTCTTAATGTTGCTAGCAAATGAATGAAAAGAAAAGCTTAAGAGAAGAATGTGATCCTGAATGATGTAACCCAGCTCCCAAAGCACATGCACTGTATGAATTCACTTATAAGTGGAGATTAGCTATAAAATACAGGATACCCATGCTATATTCCACAGACCCAAGGAGGCTGGACAGAAAGAAGGGCAAAAGCAAGGATTCTTGAGTCTCACTTGGAAGAGGGAGTGAAATGTTTGTGGAAGGCATATGGAGGGAAATAAGTGGGAGAGGAGATCAGAAGATGAGTGGAGTTTCAGGGTCAGGTGATGAGTGGGGCAGAGGGATGACCAGGTGGCCAAAAGAATGAAAGGAAATCTGCAACGGATTGGCAAGGAGAGGGATGGGGCATCCACAGGAAGAGAAGGAGACCTGGGATAGAGGAGTCACCCAAGAATCAATGGGGTGTCCTTAGCTGTGACTCACAGCATTGGAGGTACAGCTGGGGAGGCTGCCTCCTGTGGCCAGGCAAGAACCCTTGTAGAGCCATAGGTACACCAACCCACCCATAAAACTTTTGACACAAAACTTGTCCTGACTACAAGAAATGCAGATGGACCAGAGACTGAGGGAACAGCCAACCTATATCTGGCCCAACTTGAGACTCATCCCATGGACAAGCCCCAATTCCTAACACTATTAATGATACAAGCGTCTAGCATGGCTGTCTTCTGAGAGGCTCCATCCAGCATCTGACTCAGTCAGATGCAGACACCCACAGCCAAACAGTGGATAGAACTTGGGGACTCTTATGAAATAACAGGAGAGATTGTAGTCTCTAAGGGGATAGGAACTCCACAGGAAAACCAACAGAGTCCACTAACCTGGATGCTTGGGCTCTCAGAAACTGAACCACCAACCCAAGAGCATACACAGGCTGGACCTAGGCCTCCCCACACATATGCAGCTGATGTGCAACTCAGTACTTATGTGGGTCCTGAACAACTAGAGCAGGAGCTATCCCAAAAGCTGTTGCCTATATGTGGGATATGTTCTTGTAACTCTGATGCTTTATCTGTCCTCAGTTGGAAAGGATGTGCCTAGCCATGCAGATACTTGATGTGCCAGGGTCAGGGATACCCAGGGGGCCCCACCCGTCTTAGAGGAGAAGGGCAAGAGAGAATGGGAGGATTGTGGAAGGGGTGCCCAGGAAGGGGGCAGCAAGTGGGATGTAAAATAAATAAGTAAAGATTTTGAACAAGAAAGAAAAAAGAAAATATTGCATATAAAAAAAAAAGAGAAGGATGTAAAACTTAGGGTTCCTTTAGCCTTAAATTGTATTAAAGGAAGAGAAGTTAAGTGAAACCTTCCCTTTAATAATCTTCTATCTCCTCCTTTTCCTCCTCCAGTTCATCGTCCTTTTCCTCTCTCTCCTCTCTGCTCTTCTTCTCAGGGACCTAGACCATAAGTACTTTCATAAAAAATATACAGCTAACATTGTTCAATAAACTAAAACAGATACAAGTGGATCTCTTTGAATTAGGTCTGCTCTATAAAGTGAGCTCCAGACTAGCCAAGACTATGTAGTAAGATTCCATATTTTAAAAGAAATAGACCAACCAACCAAAAGCCCAATGCATTGTTCTCTCAACACATTTTGTACACTCAGGCTTTAGAAATGGACTCAGATCGACAGTGAAGGCTTTGAGACTTTGCTCCTGTATTTCCAGAAAATTACTTCCCTACTGCTTTTCTGTCCTGTTGATAAGATAAGAAGTCTTTGTACCTGGGGTGTGCTATATGGTTTTCTATGTGTCCATTGCTGGTAACTTCATCCCGATTTTCATCATCTCACACTTTATTGCAACATTTTTTTCTGACTGGTTTGTCTGAGTCAGTGTTTTGCTCTTTACAATCCATTCTTCACACTGCAACTAGTGATCCATGTAAAATATAAATCTGATTAGGCCACACCCTTGTTTAAAACCTCAATGGCTTACAATGACCATAAGATGGTTGTTCTCCTTGATAATGCCTTAAAACTCACCTTTAGTTTTATGTACTACATTCTTGAATGGAAGCTTCTTGAATGTTGGAAGTGATCTTTCTCATTCCCATATCTTGTTGTCTTAGCATTGTACACAAAGTACATGTTTAGGGATGCTGTTTAAATAAACAACTTTCTAACTTGAAGGGCTTATCTAACTTAATACAATCTTGGAAATGTGTCCAAAGAAACGGTTATGCTCTGGCTTTTGGGCTGACATAGTCCTTTCTAAAGAAAGGATGGATTTAAATGTATTGTCAATTTTCATGCTTAATTTGAGATTCTAGAAAGAACTGCCAGAGTAAAATGTTACTTTTAACAATAAAGAAATGCAAAAAAACATTTTCTTTGCTTCACAATCCCCAAGTATTTCTAAATATATCTTTCAGATGTCTTTTTGTAAGAAAGAAGAGCTGTCTGGGTTACTGTGGACTCCCAGTTAGATTTAAACTCCAGAAGGACAACACCTCTTCACACATATATATTCATGTTATCATAATTAATATGTACAAATACTCTGCAGTATTATCATTGAATCATTGATGACAGACATCATGACACAGAGAGGTTAAGTTCCTAGTTCAAAACTATGGAGTATCAACTAAAGAAAAAACATTACACCAAACTAAAGAGAATTTCTGTCCTGACAAGAGTGAGTTAAGGGGAATAAAACAATGGATTTTTTAAAAAGTGTTAACCTTTCAAATATTCACAGAAGATTGCCATTGTCAAGACAAAGGACACTGGATGTGGATTCAGAGGCCTGGGGTTCTTTTTCAAGTCTACATCCTACTACTAATGTCAGCTTTAGGAGGTGAGTGAACTACTCTAAGATTATATTTTCTCATTATTAAAGTGGAAATAAAAACAGGATCTTCCTCATGTGGCTTCCTGCCAATAGCTTTCTGTTGTTATAACAAATACCTGAGATTATCAACTTAAGAAAAGCAATATTTACATTGTTTCACAGTGTTGGAGGTTTCGGTCTATACTTGATTGGCTGTATTGTTTTTCAGCCCCAATAAATGATGGCAGAAGAATCTGAAAAAACTGTTTACTTCATGATTAGAATGGGAAATAGGAAGAGGAAGGAACTGGGGACTCACTATCTCCAAGAACACATTCTTAATGACTTAAAGCCTTTCATTAAGTCCCATCTTTTGGGGGGTTTGTTTCACTACTTTTTAACAGAACCAAGATGGCCATAAGTCTTTAAGATATGGGCCTTTGGGGAAACATCCTAGATCTAAACTAGAGCAAGGTTTCCTTTTTTCTCCAATTTTTAATTACCTATCCAATTAATAGAATTTTTATCTCAACCATAGTTTCTCTTCCCTTGTCTCCTTCCTGTCCTTCTCCCCGTCTTTCCTCCCCTCTATCTACTCCTCCTTCCTTTCTCATTAGAACAGGTGAGGCTTCCCATGGATATCAAACAGCTTTGGTATATCAAGTTGCCTTAAAACTAGGCACATCTTCTGCTGTTGAGGGCTAGACTGGGCAGCCCAATAGGAGGAAAATGTCTCAAGAGTAGGCAACACAGTCAGAAAACCGAGCTACATAGCTAGAATAAGGTATTCTTAAAGCTAAATGACTTGAGTCATGTTGTGTTCACATTGGATATTACTTCAATCATTTTGTTTTAGTGCAAAGTCTTTAATGTGATTACTCTTTTGTTAATACTAGTCATTCTTCCTAAATCAGAATGTGCCAGCCTCCATCTCTCAATAATTCATCCTCACCAAAGAAATTAGTATTGTGACTGTTCTAAAAAAAATAATCCTTGCAGCCAATGTAAGCAGAGAACTTTCATAGTAGCTGTGGCAGGAGTCATAATTATGATAGAAACTATCTTGGTGCCAAGAGACCTACATTTAAGCCTCCCTACTGTTTATTTCTAGACAGGTGGAATGATACCAGATAGATTAGTTGGACCCAGCTACTCAAATATGAAAGATAAAAATCACTATTTTAGGACAATCAAACTACACAGGAGTTAGAAATGTAAGATTAAAATAAACTACTTTATTTGAACTTGAAAGTGACTGAGAAACCAGAGAAGAGTGAGAAAGTATGGCTTTGTATGTTTTATGACCATGGTATTTTCTGTGGTCAAAACTTTCCAACTCTGGCTGACATGTCAATAACTGCAGATTTCATATAAGAAGGAGGGAAAGACAGTCGAAATAGAGGATATTAGGAAATAAATTAGAACTATATATATGATTATATAAGTACATGTCTTTATATAGTCTTTTAAAAACATTAAAAATGGAACCTAGTGAGATAGCTCAGTGTTGCAGATTACTTTCTGCATAATCATGAAAACCAGAGTTTAGATTCAACTTAACAAGTTGGATGTCCTGAAAATGCCTATAACTCCAGCTCTGAGGGGTCTGAAACATTCTTTTGGCCTCTGAGCACATACTGTCAAGCACCCCATATATCTTTTCCCATACACTCATACATACATGCATGCATGCATACAAACATACATACATATGGACAGACAGACATATACATACACAAATAACTAAAATAAAAATTATTTGTTTATTTAGTACTGAGGACAGAATCCAGAGTCTTGCTTATCCTAGGCAAGCCCTATATCACTGAGCTACACACAGAGGCCAAAGTTTTATTTTATATTGACACACATTGTACAAACATGGGAGGTACTATAATCTTTTCATATATTGTGCAATTAAATGGATCAAATCCACCTTTAATTATTTTGTTGGTATGTGTCCAGGTGGAGCAGCACTGCTAACACTCAGTACCTGGGGTTGATAAAACAAGCTATAAAACAATGTATTTGTGATTCCATCTTTTTTCTAAGTTTCCATCCTGACCTTTCATTTTTCATTGACTCCAGAAAAGAGTATCCTTCTTATGATCTATGGTAGAAATAACAAACTGTATTTCCAGGTATAAGGCAATAATTCTTATTGGTGAATCAAATAAAAAATGTAAAAATTTGTAGCATGTCAGAGGAAAGTCAACAATAACAAAAAACCTTATCCCTAAGTACAACGATCTTCTCACATCTAAGTCATTAGATAAGGGCTAAAAATCAAAAGGCGTACTTATTAACATAGTTAGAGATTTCTTTCCTCTTACAAATGTAATGAAAAATTAAAAAAAAAACAAAAAACCCTGAGCTATGTTAGCATATGGAGGTGATTTGTTCAGCTGTATAACTGAACTGGAACCATCATAATCCCTCTATAAATTCTAACCCTCCTGCATTTTCTTCTTTCAAAATATGTTCTCTTTCATTTCAAGACAAAAATCAAGTTGGAATTTTTCTAAAAGATATCACATCTAGAGCAGAGGGAGACACATCACTGGCAATAGTTTTGACACTGGATTATAGCAAATCTTTCTGACATTAAACTCATGAACCCACATATTAAAATTCAACATAAATCGTTTGCATTTGCAAGTTCCCTCAAGCTAGGAAAATTAAGACTTCCTGTTCTTTAGGGAGGAAAAGGGCTTAAAACCTTGAGAAGTTAGAAAATATCTTGAAGCTCTTCATAATTGAGCGTAAGTGCGTCCAAACCATATGGATTGCATTTCCTATTCTACTTTGAACACTGAGGGGAAAAACATGTTTGGCAAAAGGAGTTATTCGTTTTTGCAAATCCAAATATGTTACTTTCACCCCTGATTCTTCTTCCCAGGACATGCTGCATGCCAGGAATGTTCCCAGGGCTGTTCAGTCTTGACATCTGGGGATCTTGAGAGGCCTACCTTCAAGCCATCCCTGCATTACTAGAGGATACTTTCCAACTGCCTTCTATACTTCTTTGGGTAACATATCCCTTTCAAGACTTTTTCTCATTCAGTTTTTTGCTTATGTATGCTCTGAGTTGTGTGTGATAAAAGGTTATTGTGTTCATATATAATAGCTTATGTAATATATTCTACATTAGACAGCCAGTTATCATCTAATGAGTCCAAAGTTTTGTGCCTAGGTTAGGACATTCCTACATTATACTCAATGATACAACCTCATAAGAAAGAGTAAAAAGAAGGATACTCCTTGAAAGTGAGGTCTGATGGGCTCCAATAGGTCGTACTTAAAAGAATCTGATTCTGACAAAAAGCTTCCCAAATGTACTAAAACATGATTTTTTCAGTCCAACTACTGTTTTTTTAACCAGTTCCTTAAGGTTTGTACCTGACAGTAATATAAGTTTCAAAATAGAAGGTAAAGGAATGATATATATTTTAATTCCATGTTGTGATATTCAACTATTACTTAATATTTAATAGTTACATGGAGAGGGAAAAGGGAGAGAAAAGTAAAGAAAAAGCTAGCAATCAAGATAGAAAGGATGGAAGGATACTTTAGAATTTGATTCATAATTTGTAGTTTAAGTAAAAATCTGTAGAAAGATAAATTGTAAAGATTTGTTATAATATGTACGACCTTTTCCCACATTTGCTTTATTTCTATTCCTAGTGAAGCTCTAAGTGTATTTCTGGAGACTGGGACACTTGTCCCATTTAATGCCCATGCCATTTCCACATTCTCATCTCAATAATTAGCCAAATTTTAGCTCCCAAGGGTCACCCAGTTCTTGGGTGATAGACTATAAGGATTATCAAAACTGTTCCTAAACACAGAAAATCATACAGGATCATACAGGACATGGAACACTAGAAGAGAATACAGCATTTGTGACTACTCTGTTTAGAAAGTCAAAGTTTGTGTGTAGAAATACCTGAGGCTCTGGATGTCAAAGCAAACATGGAGGGAATACTAGATTTCTACACAAAATCCAGGACCATGTGAAACACAAGCATATGATTATAACACAAGGAAGCTTCAAAGAAAATAAGAAAGTATGTTTTGTGTGATGGAATTTGAACCTAGAAAACCTGTTGCAAGCTGAGAGTGGTGGCACACACCTGTAATCCTAGCACTTGGGAGCCAGAGGCAGGCGGATTTCTGAGTTCGAGGCCAGCCTGGTCTACAGAGTGAGTTCCAGGACAACCAGAACTACACAGAGAAACCCTGTCTCAAAAAACCAAAAACCAAAACAAAACAAAAACAAAAAAACAAAAAAAACTGTTGCATTTAAATAATACAATACAGGTCAAAAGTAACTATATAAAGTTTTTCTTAATTGGCTCCATTCTGTGTTTCTAAGAAAATGTCTCATTCCATCTCCTCTGTCCAAATCCTGGTTATGTTCTTAGAATTCCTCTTTTAGGACCTTATGGAGTAAGGGAATCTAGATTAATTGACATATTCCTATACCTGATTTGAAAGAGACACTATTTTGTAATTTTTAAGTTAAAATCTAATTCTATAATTTCTTCCTTCCTTCTCTCCCTCCAAGGCCCTCCATGCTCCTGCTTTCTCCTTTCACATTCATACCGAAAGAAGATACTGTTCTGATAAACTAAGAAGAGGCTATTTATTTAGGACACAGCACTAGCATCTTAGGGTTGAATAGTAGCAGTCCACTTGCAAATAAAAAATAAATAAATAAACCTTAGACAGAAGTCACATTTATTGTTGGTGATTTCTTTCCTTAATCTCCATTCAGAGAAAATGATGTAGTCAATGTCCTTGCAACAGGTGGCTCTTTGTCACCAATGAGAAAGGTGAGACTTGATGAGTACCTGCTTAAATTTTGTGTCCAGGAAGAGGAAGTGAAACCATGGTGAAATAAAGATTCGAAAGAGGTGTGCGCATAGCCTCAGTGAGGTAATGAAGAGAGCAATTGTCATTTTACTTTGATTGACATTAGCAGGAATACAGCAGTCAAATACAGCACCTGATTCAATGAACATGAGTTCATAATTAGTTATTTTTATTACATCTCATTTACCAAAGAGGGACCTGAGTTTCCATAATAAGTGGTTTTGTCAAAGTCATCTGGCTAGTATGCAGAAGTAGATACAAATCCAGACCTGTCCTACACTATATAAATACTATAATACTTCTGCTTTCAATAGACTCACCTCTTTTTGGCCT
The DNA here is from genome assembly GCF_947179515.1 of Apodemus sylvaticus. NCBI lineage: Eukaryota > Metazoa > Chordata > Mammalia > Rodentia > Muridae > Apodemus > Apodemus sylvaticus. The sequence goes on from NC_067495.1 coordinate 109,663,701, forward strand.
CAGGTGTTTATAAGGGAGAGAACTAATTGACTGTACTGGTTGGATTGCAATCAGCATTCCCAAGTTACAGTAACTTGTTACAACAGGAGTCATCTGTTGTAATTGTAGTGACAGATTTCCATTTGTGCATTTAAATTTCCTTTTCTAGGTACAGTGACTATGCCTGAAGAGTAAGATGGAAGAAGATGGACCAGGTGGAGCATGTTGCAGAACCCAGGCTTAATGCTGAGAGGACTCATTGTGTTATCATTAGAGGGACAGAAAAAGAAACATTGGTTAGTTTGGAAAGAAAAACCTATGGGCAGGTAATTTCTGCTTTTAAATATTTGTCAGATGGTAATGTGAAAGTAGAATCCATTTTACTCCATCCTGGTGTCTAAGAAAACCAATGGAAAACCTGGATAATATTAGAGTAAGGTAAATCCTAGGTCAATAGACCTTCAAAAACATAATGAAGCATTTCATAATATTATACATACATACATATATATTTCTAAATTAAAAACTTTCTTTTAAGGTTTCTTATATCGTATTTCAACATAACAAACAAGAGAAAAGGGTTGCAGTATCTGGTTGTAGCATCTGGCTGGATAATCTGGTTGTAGTAGAACCAAAGCCCCTGATCCTGGCCTGTTTAGAGATCCCCTCCCAACTGATCTCCTTTTCCCACCAATCTGGACAGAAGAGTCCCAGGGATTTGTGAAACAGTCACAGGAGCAAATAAAATCCCTTAGATTTGCCTCCCAGTTCTTCTAAAAGTTTACCTCTCAGATGCTCTTTATCAATGTACTCATTATTTCTAAACAACTTCCTAGCATTGCTGGTGCCACACCTCTGTGCACACTGTTCCCCAGTCTGGAATGCCCTACATGTGCTCCTCCTATTTGCTGTTTCACTAAACTATAGTTTCCCTCACGATCTTAAGTTCCACTTCCTTGGAAAAGCATTCTCTAATGACTCACCTTTGGTGATTGTTTTTGTTCACTGATCTATTTGAATACTGCTCTCTAGTTGACGTGAAAGAAGCAGCTTTGCTGTGGTTGCTATGCCCAATTCTATCTTCTTACCAAGAAAGCAGGTAACTGGAGCTTTAAGACTACTCTGTATCTCAGGCCCAGTAACTTATTCTGCATACAGTAAATGGGGAATTTGTTCTTATCTATGAACTAAATCTATTTTTCAGGTTTATACCATTTCTTTAAAAAATCATAAGCCTTTTGTAGACAGAGATTTCTGTATACGTTTCACCTGCCACAGCTTTTTGAGCAACTAGCACAATCTAGCCTCTAATGAAGTCCTAAACTGGACTTAGCAGGGTCTGGACAGGAAAGATATTGTGTAAGAGTTACCTAGAAGGGAGAAAACCGTGATTTGATATAGACAAGAGTTGCGTCAGTTCTTCTGGAAGAAGCTAGATGCTAAAAATGAATCAAAAGGGGTTTGCTTGAAAATAAAGAGGCAGGTTAAGACCTGACTAGGAAAGACACAACAAGATGCCAGCAAAAAGGAGGTGAGTCATATGCAGAGATATATGGGGATTAACATGAAAACTAGATAAATACACGGTCCTAAACAAATGCCAGAGATGGGACCTTTCTCTTTCCTGCTATCCACCAAAGGTCACAATTTTATGCTACTAGCTCATTTTTGGGCTTAAAATCTCAGCTAAGATCCTGAGCTTTTTTTCTGAAATCTCACTTGAAAAGAAAAAAATACACAATTAGATATTGTTACTATCCTGAGTTACTGACATCATAATGTCTGTTTTGTGCATGTTCTGACATCCAGATTAATTTGAAGAACTAGTAGTTGAAGGCTTATGATTGTAAGGCAACAGTGATACATGACTTAGTTGAGGGAAGAAAGCCTATAATTTCAAGAGCACTCATAGATAGGATAAGAAGTAGCATCCTGTGTTAAAGTTATCCCAAGAGTGACAACTTAGCTTACAAAGCCAAGCGCAGTGCCCTTTCAGAGGCGTGTTCCTTGTGTTCGCCAAGGGTTATCTCATGCCTAGCAAGCCTTTGCGCTAAACATACTTATCATCCTCATTTTAAATTTAGTTTTAAAACCTTCAATTGACAGACTTTAGGTTAGACAGCTGGTGTGGATGTGAGAGTGGCAGTTTGAAACTGTTAGCAGTGCTCCAGTGGAGGGTCATTTCTGTGGCTTACAGATGTCCAAGTACAGGTTTGTGCCATCAAACTTTGTTCCTAGTTCTTTAGGAGGAAAGAAAACAAAAGAGAAGTCAATCAGTGTTTTGAAAGAAGTTGCTGTTGATGAAAAGCCAGAGAAATCCCTACTACTCACACACAGCAGCTGCTTCATTCTCTTTTCACTGTGAGTTGCAACATTCCTCTCCAGATTTGTGGAGACACTAAAAGAAATAACTCATAGATACATTCTTATTTTTCTTTCTTTCTTTTCATGCAGGTGTTGGGAACATAGAACTGGTCAGGCAGCCCAACAAAGATACTGGAAGAAAAGAAGGTCATGTGTAAGCTAGTATAAATCAGCTGGACTAATTTGAGGCTGTCTGGCACTTTGTTTAGGCTAGGGATGCTCCAACTAGGAGTTTTATGAATTACACCACAGAAGCCAGTGGTCAAGAAGGAAAATAATTTTGCATTTTCTGTTTCTGAACATTGTGTTCAAACAGCAGCCCTGTCTTCTCATTAATGCCAGAAATGTCTAATGGTGGGATTCACATCAAGCTCTGAGTTAGTCAGATAATACAGTACATAGTACATGGCAATCTTGTACTTCACAAATGTATTTAAAAGGCTTCTATAAATCCAATTGGCCTTAGGGCTATTTATTGAGAATAGTGTTAGGGAGATGGATCTTCACTGACTGCAAAGGTTTTTCATTAAGGCAAACTACTTCCTTTTAATCTTTTCCTATGAGCCCACACCCTGAGATTATCTGCTTAATGGAACAGGTCCTGGCATGCCCCTTTCTAAGACCAGAATAAATCTGGTCTACCCCACCCTGATGTTTTCTTAAATACACCCCACCCCTCCCCCACCCAGCTTGTGCTTCCTTGATATCTTTTGCTCCTTTTCTGACACATATTCACCCCACCCATCAAAAACCATGAGGGCATACGACAGACTTCCTTTTTGGCATCAAGGCAGAAGCTGACATTTGTTTATAAATAACGCCATCACTTTTCAGCTGGAAAATGAGCTCATGCTACTCCAGGGAGCAGAGAGGAGAGTGCACATTTCTCAAGCTGAGAGGGTTCTGCTTTCATTTTAAGATGATTTTATGGAGGCCAAGCTTACACTTAAAATGCATAACACCACAAGAACACAGCCCACAGAATCAACAAAGCAGGGCTCCTAGTGGCTCAAAGAGACTGAAATAGCAGTCACAGAACATGCACGGGCCTGTGCTAGGTCCTCTGCATATATGTTATGATTGTTTGCTAACTTGGTGTTCTTGTGGGACACCAAAAAGTGGCAATAGGTGCTGTCTCTGACACTTTTGCCTGATTTTGGCGACCTTGTCCTCCTAATGAGTTGTCTCATCCAGTCTTAATATAAGGGGAGGTGCCTAGTCTTATTGCAACAGGATGTGACATGTTTGGTTGATATTCCTGGGAGGCCTGCCCTTAAGGAAGAGGAGTAGACCTGAGAGAGAGAGAGAAGTGGGTACTGGGAGAAATGAATGGAGGGCAAACTGTGGTTGGGATATATTGAAAACAAATAAAATAAAATAAAATGCATCCTATTGAAATTACTTCTGGCAAATATACATTTATGCAACTCTGATCCTGTTAAGATACAAAACATAGCCTAATTCCAGAAAGTGCAATTTTACCCATGATTTAGACAGTCATGAAAACATTTATTTTTTTACAGAATAGTCCATTATGTTCTGGGTCTTCACATATATGAAGTCGTATCGTATTTATTTTCTATAAAAATAGTCTAAGCATTTATCTCTGGTGTTGTGTATAGATTGATAATTTATTCATTTTAAGATTTTGGTCCTTTAAATTAATTATATTTAATTGTTAGCCTTCATGAAGCTATACATTAAAATAAAGTAGCAAAATCTATAGTAACTAGAATACCTAAAATTAAAACATTGATATAACTTAAGTCTTGGCAAGGATTTAGAACAATTGGAATATTTATACCATGTAGATAGGAGTAGATGATACCATGTAAACAATTAAATTCATTGTTTCTAACTTGTGTTTTTTTTAAAAATATATACCACAATTCTATACTGATGAGTATTTGAGTCAGTTCTAAGTTTTAGTGACTATGAATAAAACTGTTACAGACTGCTTTTATGTGGCTTTCCTAGTGTTTCTGTTGTTGTAACAGAATATTTAATTTTTTAGATTATTTTATTTCATGTGGGAAATTTTGCCTTTGCATTATGTGCTTATGATAGTCATAGAGGCTAGAAGAGTGAGTCAAATTTCCCAGAACTGGAGTTGCAGATAGTTATGAGCTGTGTTGGTGCTTGGAATTGAACCCAGGTTCTCCAAAATAGTGAGTCCTCTAAACTTCTGGGTCGTTTCTCCAGCCCTTGTAACAGAATATTTAAGACTAGGTGTTTATAAAGGAATTTCTCTCATGAACTTAGAGTCTAAGCCATTCAAGAGCATGGTGGTTGCTTTTCATAAGGGTCAGACCATGACTCCAAAGTAGAAAGAAAAAGAAAAAATTGAAGAGATGGCCTTATTTTTTATCACAACTTTCTCATGATAATTAATCCAGTCCTATGAAAAATACCTTAATTCATTTCAGTGATATATACTCTTTGGAAATTCTCAACTGACAACCCTGCTAAAATGATGATCAAACTTCAATGTAGGTCCTAGAAAGGACATACGGTCTTTAGCCCCCAAGAGTGGTCATACACAGAAAAAGTAGGTAAAAATAATTGGGCTCATAGTTGAGATTAATTTTTAACTTAATAAGAAACTGCAAAACCTTTTTGTTATGGAAATTGTCCCATTTTATGCTTCTATCTACAAGGTATAAATATTGCTATTGTCTCAAATCCTTGCCAAAACTTAAGTCATGTCACTGTTTTTAATTTTAGCTATTCTAGTAACTATATATTTTGATATTTTATTTGAGGTTATATCTTCATAAAGGCACCTAAATATTTTTTCATTTCATTTTTTTATTTTAGGTATATGGGAGTTTTGCCTGTATGTATGTTTGTGTCTAATTTTGATGCTGTGCCAGAGGAGGTTGGAAGAGGGCATTGGAACCCTTGGGACTGCAGTTACAGACAATTGTGAGCAGCCAGATGGGTGATGGGAATTGAATCCTAGACCTCTGGAAGAGCAACTATTTTTTTTAATTAGATATATTCTTTATTTACATGTCAAATGTTGTTCCCTTTCCTGGTTCCCTTCCCCCTGAAAGTCCCATAAGCCATCTCCCTCCCCCCTGTTCCCCAATCAACCCTCTCCCACTTCCCTGTCCTGGTATTCCTCTACACTGCAGCAAGCCTTTCTAGGACCAAGGGCCTCTCCTCCCTTAGATGTCTAACAAGGTCATACTCTGCTGCCTGTGCGTCTGGAGCCATGGATAACTAACTCCATGTGTACTCTTTAGTTGATAGTTTTGTCCCTGGGAGCTCTGGGAGTGCTTGGTGGCTCATATTGTTGTTCCCCCTATGGCATTGCAAACCCCTTCAGTTCCTTGAGTCAGAGACAAAGTGTGGAGCAGAGACTGAGAGAAAGACCACCTAGAGACTGCCCCACCTAGGGATCCATCCCATATACAGTTACAAAACCAGAGCTGGATACAGCCATCACTTGGGAGACTCTGCCAGTGCATGAGAAATACAGAGAGGACACTCTTAGACAGCCATTGAACTGAGCGCAGGATCTCCTATGGAGTAACTAGTATTTTTAACCACTGAGCCATTTACCCAGCCCCTTGATTACCATGATATGTGCTTATGGATAACAATCTTCCTTCATAAAGTTCTCAAAAATACCTTTCCATCTTTCCCTTTTATTGATTGGTGGTCTTTATTGAGTTGTGAGAATTCTTTGGATGAGAGTACTTTGTTTTCTTGCGATTACAAATTCACCAACAAGAGAGTTAAAATAAAGTGATAGAATAGAAGAAAGCATTAACCTAGAATTTGTAATTTTATTTTCTTGTTTGTGTATTTAGAAGATCAGCAATTTTTCATTTTTATTTTATATTTATTTAATATATAAATGTATATACAAAATTATATATATATATATAAATAGCATATGGCACGACTGTTCTCTGAGAGGCAGTACCAACAGCTGACTGAGACAGATGCAGATGCTTAGAGCCAGCCTTTGGACTGAGGTCAGGGACCCCAATGGAAGAGTTAGGGGAAGGATTAAAGGACCTGAAGGGGATTACAACCCCATAGGAAGACCAACAGTATCAACTTACCTGGACTCCTGGGAGCTCCCAGAGACTGAGTCACCAACCAAAGAGCATACACAGTCTGGTCCGAGGCCCTTTGAACATTTGTAGCAGAGGGCTGCCATGTCTGACCTCAGGGGGAGAAGATGCACCTAATCCTTAAGAGACTTGATGCTCCAGTAAAGAGGGTGGGGGTAGCACCCTCTCAGAGGCAAAAGGGTAGGGGGATGAGGTGAAGAACTCTGGAAGGGGAGACTGGGAGGGAGGGCAACATTTGGAATGTAATTAGAATAATTAAAAATACTTGTAAAACATATTTTATTTTATATTTATTTAATATAGTTAATATATCAATATGTAAGTTTTCTAGTATAAATACACACTTGTTCTAAGGAACTGAGGTCTCAAACTTTTTTTTTCTATGTATTGTCTAGAAATTTTGTAAATTAGTTTTTAAATTTAGGTATATGTTTTATTGTAAGTTTACTGGTATGAATAGTGTGAGATGACAATCCATTTTTCCACCATTTACATATGCAGTTATCCCAGATCCTATCTTTTGAGAAAAGTATAAAATCTGTTTTGAAAAGTATAAAATCTGTTTTGAAAAGTATAAGGGAGCAGCTGAGACAGAAGTCTTCCTGCTGCCATTTATACCAGGGAGCTGGGAGATTCCACAGTCTTCTGTGCATAGCCCACCAGGAGGGAGTAATCTCCCAGCAGGCTTTCACTTCTGAGCTCAATGGTGAGATCTCCACCTTCTCTCTGGAGGGGCACACAGGCCTAAGATCAGTGGAGCAGCTGGGACAGGCGTCTTCCTGCACACCACCACTTGCACCCAGGAGCCCAGAAACTTCACAGTCTTCTGTGCATAGCCCGCCAGGAGAGAGAGAGAGAGAAAGAGAGAGAGAGAGAGAGAGAGAGAGAGAGAGAGAGAGAGAGAGAGAGAGAGAGAGAGAGATCTCCCAGCAGTGCTTTCACTTTTGAGCTCAGAGGAATAAGGACACAAGCTTACAGGCCCACAGGAGGAACAAACTCCAGCTAGAGACAACAATACCAACTAGCACCAGAGATACCAGATGGTGAAAGGCAAGCACAATAACCCTACCAACAAAAACCAAGGCCACATGGCAACATCAGAACCCAGTTTTCACACCACAGCAAGTCCTGGATACCACAACACTCTGGAAAAGCAAGAGTTGGATTTAAAATTGTATCTCATGATGCTGGTAGAGGGTTTCAAGAAAGACTTAAATAACTCCCTTAAAGAAATACAGGAGAACATTGGTCAACAGGTAAAAGCCCTTAAAGAGGAAACACAAAAATCTCTTAAAGAAATACAGGAGATCATGGGTCAACAGGCAGAAGCCCTTAAAGAGGAAACACAAAAATCCCTTAAAGAATTACAGGAAAATACACACAATCAAGTGAAGGAACTGAACAAAACCATCCAGGATCTAAAAGTAGAAGTAGAAACAATTAAAATATCACAAAGTGAGACATCTCTGGAGATAGAAAATCTTGGAAAGAATTCAGGAATCATAGATGCAAGCATCAACAGAATACAAGAGATAGAAGAAAGAACCTCAGGTGCTCAAGATACCATAGAAAACATTAACTCAACAGTCAAAGAAAATACAAAATGCATAAAGCTGGTAATTCAAAACATCCAGGAAATCCAGGACATAATGACCAAACCTAAGGATTATAGGTATAGACAAGAGTGAGGATTTACATCTTAAAGGCCCAGTAAATATCTTCAACAAAATTGTAGAAGAAAACTTCCCTAACCTAGAGACAGAGATGCCCATGACCATACAAAAAGCCTACAGAATTCCAATTCTGGACCAGAACAGAAAGTCCTTCCGGCACATAATAATCAAAACACCAAATTCACTAAACAAAGAAAGAATATTGAAAACAGTAAGGGAAAAAGGGCAAGTAACATATAAAGGAAGACGTATCAGAATCACACCAGACTTCTCACCAGAGGCGATGAAAGCTATAAGATCCTGGGCCGATCTCATACAGACCCAAAGGGAACACAAATATCAGCCCAGGCTACTATACCCAGAAAACTCTCAATCATCATAGATGGAGAAACCAAGATATTCCATGATAAAACCAAATTTACACAATATCTTTCCACAAACAGAGCCCTACAAAGGATAATTCATGGAAAATGCCAACACAAGGAGGGAAACTATACCCTAGAAAAAGCAAGAAAGTAATCTTCTTCCAACAAACCCAAAAGAAGATATCCATACAAACATAAAAATAACATCAAAAATAACAGGAAGCAACAATCACTATTCCCTAATATCTCTTAACTACAATGGATTCACTCCCCAATAAAAAAAAATAGACTAACAAAATATTTCTCATGTAAATCTTCAATTTTATCAGAAAATGTTTGTAATTCCCCCTTTAATTAATTTAGTAATTTCTTTTATGTCTACCATTTTATCTGCATTATTTTTCATGATAATCTTCAATTTTAGTATGTCTTTCTATATGCTTCCTCTGTTTTATCAGAAATGTTTCCAATGTAAATCTTTGATTTTATCACAAATGTTTCTAATTCCACCTTCAATTAATTTAGAAAAAGTTTTTATATCTATCATTTAATTTGTAAAATTATTCTCTTTTCTACTTTGAAATAAAAAAAAACTTTCTTATAATTAGGGTTTGCTGAATTCTTGGAAGTTTATTTTAAAGGTAACTCCCCCCAACTATACTTTAGAAAATTAGAAGTCAGATATGGTGGTGTATGCCTTTAATTAATCCTAGCATTTGGGAGATGGAGGTAGTCAGGTCTCTGTGAAGTTAAGGCCAGCCTGGTCTACAAAAGGATTTCTAGGTCAGCCAGGGCTACATGGTAAAACTGTCTCAATTATATTTCTTAGCTTTTAGCCCAAAAGATTTTCTGCCATCTTTTTCTTCTTGCCTCTTGGAAGCCAGCAACTTCAGAAATGTACAGATTTGTGTTGTCTCATGTTTAAAGAGACATTTGATTGCTTTTCAATATTTTCTTCTCACTTATAGCTTATAGATTATAGGCTATAGTTTGTATATTGTTTGCTAAGATTTCCTCCATCTATTTTGTTATTTAACCATATTCTCCTTTATGTCTTAGGATATATTTTTTAAATGGTTATTGTGAATTCCTTATCTTATTAGTAGATCTAAGTTTCTTTTATATTGATTGATTGCTTTTTTACTTAGATAGATTGATATTTCCTTCTTTGCTTAAAATTACCAAATATATCCAAAGGTATTTTGGATATTATAAGAAACCAATTTCACATATTGCCTCCTTTTACATAATTTGTTATGGTGACAGTTAATTCTGGGCAATTCTCCTTATCTTTATGAAGGCTTGCATAAAGGCTTTTTAAGGCAGGACTAGTGTTGCTATTACCCTATAACATAGCATGATCTTTTTCCTAATGTGAGACTTTTGTGATTCCATAGCTAAATTCTTAGTGTTTTATTGAGCTCTTTCCACTCTGGTTGTGGTGAAATTCCATCTTTTTAACACTGTGCCACCTTAAAATTTTCAGTTTCACTCTGTCCTACTCAACCTCTTGCTTCTGGGCCTTGCACAATCTTACTCTTTACGTGTGTAGACCAACCCTTGGCCAATGACTCATGGGAAACCCCAACAGAGGTATCTGTGAATCCTGCTGCACAGCTCCCTCTGTTCTGGTATCTTCTTCTACATGTTGGTATTTTCTCAAATCAGTAGGCTTGTCATGCTCAGCTTCGATTCTACTTCCCTGTGTCTTACACTGAAAGTTGTATTAAGACAAGGAACTGAAAAGAATATGACTCTCCATCCATGTTTTCCTTTCCTGAGTGACAAGAGTCCTGTACTGCCTATTGTTTGACACTTTAACACAGTTGTTTTGTGGGGTTAGAATGATTAAGAGCACTAGCTGCTCTTCTAGAGGACCTGGTTTCAATTGCCAGCACCTGCGTGGAAGCATACAAATATCCATAATTCTAGTTCCAGGGGATTAAATGACCTCATTTTTTGCTTTCATGGACACCAAAAATGGGTGTAATGTGCAGACATCCATGCAGGCAAAACACCTATACACATAAATAAAAAATTAGAAAACTTCAAAACATTGTTTTGCATTATATCCAGGTTTATAACTTCTTTAAATAGCACAGGGTCATGTCAGAATTTGGATAGTCCCACAGAAACTTAGGAGACATTTCTTTGCTTTCTAGTGCATTCATGTAGTTGTTTCTCAAGTATTGCTATATCATTATTCATAAATATATACATGCATATCTAATGTATACATATTGAACAGTCATTAACATACATATGAACACACACATATATCTGTCTGTCTATCTATCTATCATCATAGTATTAGGGATTATATTTAGATCCTCTTGTATGCCAGGCAAACACTTTGCCACTGAATTATTCACAACCCTGCTCCCTCCCCCACCAATTTTTGATATAATGCTTCACTATGTTTCCTGGGCTAGACTTACACTTGCAGTCTTCCTTCCCATTCCTCCTAAGTTACTGGGATTATAATCCTGTGTTTCCAGGCCTAAGCAATATATACATGTGTGTGTGTGTGTATATATATATGTATATATAACATTGGTGTTGGTTACATATAAGTCATGTAGAAATCAAATTGACACTGACCAGAAAGCTTCCTTCCTCCTGGCTCATCCTTATAGTATTGAAAGGTTCTGGGTAGGATTTTTAGGTTAGAGGGAGATCATCAACAGTCTTCTCCAGTTGTAAACTTTATGAACTGCAATGATAAGCAGCTCAAGAATCATCTTGGAATACACTCAGGTGTATATTTGGCAGCACATACTGTAGCAGACATTTATTATATTTTATATTACAAATGAATATGTATAATATATAATTCATTATAAAAATTTAAAAAGGACAAGATGTTGGAGGTTAGGGAGGTAAGAGTGTATTTGGGAGGGGTCAAATAAATAAGAAAAACAACAATAAGGAGGCAGGAGTAGGTGCGTTTGTGGGAACACCCTCATAGAAACAGGGGGAAGGGGGATGGAATTGCGGGTTTCCCACGGGGGACAGAGAAGGGGATAACTTTTGAAATGTAAATAAAGAAAAAACCCAATAAGAAAGAAACCATCACTCTAATGCTGAAAATTATTATCAGCAAACTATTCCTAAGTGTAGTTACAAACGGTTTTGTAGCAATCTGTCATTTTACAAACACTACAAAGTACCTTGGTAATTATTTATCAGAACTCTCTCTTTGGAGAAAAGTAAGTCAGGAAATAAAAAATTAATTGATCAAGGACAAAGGTCTAAACAAATAGAATAACCCATTCTTGAAACAAATTCCTTTCTAGTCTTCCTACCAACTAGACTCAGGTATCTGTAGTTGTTTCAAATAAAATATTTGAAAGATGAAACCTAGGAGAAAGCATAGCATTTCAGTGATAAGTCCTCCTTGTATTTTAAAAACATCAGTAAAATATTGTCCTCCCAGTGTCTGGATGTTCTATAGAATGTATCTGTTTCAGGTTGAGAGAAGAGCACCTGAGTCTGAGCAAGAGACTCAGTCATCAGTACAAGAATGTGCTATGTGAGCCATACCTCTTTCCAGGAAGTAATTTCTACTCAACATAATGATGAGGCAGCAGTGGTACTAGGTTGATATTTACAATTACTCATGGGGTTTTAAAGTAAAGCCCAATCACCCTTTCCTGCATCTCAATTATGCTAGTTACTGTGGGTGTTCTTTCAAAGCCTTTCTGAGTATGTGGCAAAATTATTTAAGTGAAATCTCATCACTGTCCATTTCTTTTAGTCAGATCTCAGCCATTCAGATATTAAGAGTCAGATAGATCATGCATTGTCGTCCCTCTTGGTTCCAATCCTAGATATTTCCCATTGTTTTAAAGATATATGTATTTCAAAACCTGATGTAATCTCTGTCTCCTGAAATGCTCTTATGTTTTCTATCTCCTGATAAGAGTAAGGAAAACGAAATTTTAACCCATCTATTTTTTGACACTGAGAATCTGCCAAAGTTGCTTTAGTACTACTTAATTTTGGGTACAATTGACGGACAGAAAGTGGATATCTTAACTTCCTGTTCTAACATCAAATCCAAAAGGACGGGAATTTTGTTTTCTAGTCTGACTTTCCATAATGAAGAGACATGGGATTCATACGAGCATGATAATAATTAGATAACTATGCCTCACGTTCTAGGAGCAGATTAACACAAACAGATAATGAGAATGTGATGGCTATAACTTGTTAGCACAAGGCTTCTACTACTCAATATCCCTTTGCACCTAAGAACATTTTTACATTTACCTGGGCAAAAAGGCATAGGAATAGGTATTCAAGTAATAAAACATAAAGAGATTTAAATTAAGACAATTTTTTGTTATACATACAATTTTACCATTTAAGATAAAGTTTGTATATTAACTTACTTTTGCATAAAGAATTAAGCTTTGGATTAAGCTAATATTGCAGGACACAGAATGTTTTCAGAGTTCTTCAGAGTGGATAGACATTTTGATTCTATATCTGTCAATACTCAAAATGGCACTTTGCATAAATATGCAGCACAAAGTGACAGAATACTTAGGGGTATTTCTGCATAAATTTGGGAAGGAAGGAGGAATATAGTTTGAAGTGGACTGAAATCCAGAAATGATGTTGGTAAAGCACTACGTATAAAATTCTCAAAATAAAATTAAAATACAATAAATTGTACTTCAAAAAAAAAAACTGATGGTGATCCTTAGAGCAGGGTAAATTTCATTTAATGATTATTTTCTGAGATACAAGTCAGCAATTAAAAAATAATAATATAATTTTATGTTTTCTGTGTATATATGTATGTGTGCAACAGGACACAAGACATATGTGGAGTCAGAAAGCAGCTTGAACAAGTCAGTTCTCTTCTTTTACCATACCATGTGGGTTCTAGATAGCAATCTTAGGTCTTCAGGCTTGGTAGCAAGTGCCTTTACCCACCTTACTTGTCTTCAAACAATTCAAAATATGCTAAATTACAATCCAAAATTATAATAATTTGTTACTTGCAAGTGGAAAAATAACAGCCAAAAATATGAAAATGCTTTTGCATAATTAATAAAGTAAAAACTCTACAGCTTCCTGGCATACAGCAATCTGGATTCTGAGTCAAGGTGTTTCAGGTAGCATTCATTGCTCTTGCATCCTGCAGTGGTGCATGTGACATGTGCTCAAAACCAAGACTACAATGAACGTTAGCTCTGCAATATGGGCAAGTGCTGCTAGAAACACTTCAGATCCATTATGCATTTGGTTTTGAATGAGTTTCTTGGTCACTGCATGGAGACCGCTCTCAACATTTTTTTGTGACACCAACAGTCACAAATCCACAGTTTAAGAAGCTGAAATCAGTCTGAGGGATGTGTATTTTTTTATTTTTATTTTTTTTTATTTTCTAAATTCTTTGTTTATATTCCAAAATGCTTTCCCCTTTCCCAGTTTCCCATAAGCTTTCTTTATACCCATACTCCAATCACCTCCCTCCTTTTTCTCTGTCCTGGTACTCCCCTACAATGCTGGATCAGGCCTTTCCAGGATCAGGGCCCTCTCCTTACTTCTTCATGGGAGTCATTTGATATGCTACTTGTGTCTTGGGTATTCAGAGCTTCTGGGCTAATTAATATCCATTTAACAGAAATTGCATTCCATGTGTATTCTTTTGTGATTGGGTTACCTCACTTAGGATGATATTTTCCAGATCCAACCATTTGCCTAAAAATTTCATGAATTCATTGTTTTTAATTGCTGAGTAGTATTCCATTGTGTAAATATACCACATTTTCTGTATCCATTCCTCCATTGAGGGACATCTGGGTTCTTTCCTGCTTCTGGCTATTACAAATAAGGCTACTATGAACATAATGGGGCACGTGTCTTTATTGCATGCTGGGAAATCCTTTTTGGTATACGTCCAGGAGAGATATAGTGGGGTCCTCCAGAAGTGTCATTCCCAGTTTTCTGAGGAACCGCCAGACTGATTTCCAAACTGGTTGTAACAATTTGCAACCCCACCAGCAGTGGAGGAGTGTTCCTCTTTCTCCACATCCTCACCAACACCTGCTGTCTCCTGAGTTTTTAACCTTAGCCATTCTGACTGGTGTGAGGTGAAATCTTAGGGCTGTTTTGATTTGCATTTCCCTAATGACTAATGATGATGAGCATTTCTTAAGGTGCCTCTCGGCCATCCGAATTTCTTCAGGTGAAAATTCTTTGTTTAGATCTGTACCCCATTTTTTTAATAGGGTTATTTGGTTCCCTGGGGTCTAACTTCTTGAGTTCCTTGTATATATTGGATATTAGCCCTCTATCGGATGTAGGGTTGGTGAAGATCTTTCCCAGTTTGTTGGTTGCCGATTTGTCCTTTTGACAGTGTCCTTTGCCTTACAGAAACTTTGTAATTTTCATCTCTGTACTTCAAAAAATCCAAGAAGGGGAAAGTGGCAAATGTGAGGTAGCCAAAGAACTGTTAAGGTAAATTACCAACTACAAGGGTAAGAACAGTAAAAATAGCGTATACTTATTATGTCTACCATGCAGAATGCTAGGCCCTTTGCATAGAATCCATTATTTGAACCTTTATAACAACACAGCGATACAGGTACAATTCTTCTATTTTATGGACAAACACATCCATCTATATTTTGCATGAGGTTATGGGGCCAAGCCCAGAGAGTGGCTGGAGAGCTTGCCTGTAAAAAGTGCTTCTAATTATTAGATAGGAATGGTAAATCTCAATTGGCTTGCATTCTCGGTCAAGATGCTTATAAGTTTAAAAACACTTGAGTTTACACTGTATTTTGGGATCATGACATTTTAAACTAGAGGCGATTTCTTTGTGCTTAGTTTAAAAGTTAAAGGTGATATAACAATTATTGGGTGTCTGTGGAGCTCGGTATTTTCCTTAGTTCTGCACTGAGCTCAAACTACAAGTTAGTTCTTTCACTTGCAAATACTGTACAAAATGACCACTTGAGTATATGTTGTGGACTATATTTGGTGCTAGACAATCAGTGCTTAACTAGATAGACACATGTTACAAGTCAGTATGCTAAACTAGACAGTCACTTAGACTCCTTATGAAACTAGGCACAATCAAGATTATCAGCAGTATAGAGGCAATTTATTATTAGAACCCTGCTGATTAAAGAGCCACTCAAAGGAGTAGAAAACAATCTGTTTCAAGTCTGGTCTCAGAACTGATCCAGATCTGAAGTCTGTTGTGTCTCCAAGATTCTACACACCACCTTTGCATTGTTAATGTAATACCCACCTCCTGAGGAAGACTGCTGAATGTATTCTGTTGGTCAGTGTAGGTTCTGAAGCAGGAAGACAGAAAAGGGAGGCAGATGGAAAGATGAGGATGAATAGGCAGCCTTAGTGGTGGATTTTCTTTCTATTTTTCTTTCTATCTTTTCTATTTTTTCTATCTTTTACTTTACAAGGATTTTGCTTTGCTCATCTTTAGGAGGGTTGGCAATAAGATATGAAAAGAAACATTGCTTAACCTAAAAATTGTGGTGAGTAGGTAAATAGAAGTTAAGTTGCTGAAAATCATCTTCTGTTGACTCTCTACCAAGAATTCCAGGCTAGGCTCACCCAACCCCACCTTCATTCCAGACAGGCCACTCATGGAGTTCAGGCATTTTTGTTGGGTGCTCCAAGCAAAATGTTTTAGGGAAACTCCCTCCCGAGAATGCATTGTCTCTTCTGTCCTACGGTGTGGAGTAGTCTGAGATGGTGCTGGAGATTCAGGCCAAGGGGAGATTGAACTCGATAATGTCCTTTTACAGGTTACACTCTTACAAATGGAGTTCCAGACAGACTGAAAACTATTCTACCCAGTTTCCCTATCAGTCTGCTCCAAAGAAGAACCAGAATGACAATTTTCTTTTTGATGTATATATCCAGATAGTGACCTTATCTGTGTTTACCATTTTGTTTTTACAGATGAAACTAAGACCTTTAAAAAAAAATAGGGGTTGAAGAGATGGCTCAGTTGGTAAAGTGCACCAACAGCAAAAATACCAACACACCTAAATTCCAGTCTTTAGTATGCCTGTAAAAAGCTGGGTGTGGCCTATGTGTGTAGCTCCATAGTGTGGGAGCAGAGACAGGTGGATCCCTGGGACGTGCTGGCCAGCCAGTATAGCCAGTCTGTGCACTCTAGATTCAGTAAGAGACCCTGTCTCGAAAATTAAGGTGGAGAGTCACTGAAGGAAATACCTTGACCTGTGTGGTCACCACCGACATGCACGTAAGTGCACATTCACACAAAATACACACACATATCACGTACACACCGGGAGGCAGAGAGAGAGAGAGAGAGAGAGAGAGAGAGAGAGAGAGAGAGAGAGAGAGAGAGAGAGAGAGAGAGAATGTGACCAAGATAACCCTGAGACAGAGCTAGCAATGTGGAGATGCAGGATATGTTGTTTCCCAAAACAGGTGAGTCTAATTCACAGCAAATAAAATATAATCCCAGGCTAAAGTCTGTGAATGCTTTGCTTTTCTCAGTGCAGTGAGAGAATCCCAACTGTATGAGCACTGCAGCATTGCATTTTGGTAGGGAGGATTAATAGAGGAGATTGACAGATTCTAAAATATGGTGTGGTCACTAAGAGTAACTCTTATACATAAAAAGATATAGTATTCTGCACAGAATGAGAATGAATCAGCTTCCTGGCTTAGCCCCTGAGTTATGCTTCCTGACCAAGTGGCCCAGCATCAGCCTTGTGTCACATTCACGCATATGGTGAACACCAAGACATGCTTTCAACAACTGACTTCTCTCCTCAGAATTAAGCAGTGAGCAATACCATATGCTGGCCAGTTGAGCCCAATGCAACCAAATACATTATCTGTAAGAAAATCAAATCTGTAAGAAAAGCCTTTGAAGCACTAGCTTTGTAAAAGCATTTGAAATATGCAACTGAATGTAAATGATGCTTAGTAATGTGAGTGACCTATTTGAAGCCAAAAATATTTTCTGATTCACTGAATGAGGCCAGATTATATTTTTTTCCTGCATTAGATCCCTGTATTTTTGGCAACATTCAGTTTGCTTATTAAGATCAGGATTGCCTTGAGCCCATCACTTCTTTTTCTAGGCCTTAGTTTCCATATCTTTTGAAATAAAAAGATTTGATTAGATTATACCATTGTAAGTTTATAATTAATATGTGTGTGTGTATATACATGTGCGGGTGCATATGTAAATGTGCACATGTAATTGTGAATACCAAATCCTCACTGTGCATTTGTGTGGAGGTCTATATTTAATTCTATTGCTCCTCACATAATTCATGATCTCTTAGTTGAGGCCAGATAGTCTGGCTCTCCAGTTTGCTCCCAGGATTCCCAGTCTCTGCCTTCCTGAGTACTAGAATTTCAAATGAGTTTCTAAGTCCACTAGGCATTTATGTGTGTGCTAGGATGTAAACTCTGGTCCTCAATTTGTGCAGCAGGTGCTTTACATCCTCAGCTCCTGGCCCAGCCCTATGCTAATGATTGCTCAGCTAATTGATATACTCTTTTTGCCCTGTTCACACTATATACATCTAGATACTATGTTCACTCTTACCTGTTTCATTTTTCTTTACCCACTACCCACAATAATTTTGTTCAAAATTTTTCCTTTTCATGTTTTGTCAAACCACTGAAGTTAAATCTAGGGACTTTTCTTTCTGTCCTCACTATTTTCACATGTTAGCGAATGCAGCCACATTTCTTTTAAAGATATCCTTCATTTATTTTAGTTTTGAGAATTTCATATATGAATTCTGTATCATGTCTCTTAAATTAATTGCTCAGGCTGACATTTTTTCTCTCTTTCAGAAGGTCAACAAAGATATAGAAAAGGGAGTTTCTGTGTCTTTGTGCATGGAAGAGCTTAGTATTGAAAAGGTACCAAATTTACTATGTAGTAACACGGACTGAACTTTGCTAATTTCTGCTTGCTCAAGTTTCTTCGGGAGTCTTTACATGTGATGCTACCCTCCTGTACATGGCCTTAAGATTTAAATTAACCTTATTCACAGACCTTGAAGATAAGATAGAACACTGTAAGGAAGCAGCTGAAGGCAATTTCCTTCAATGGCCCTGTTTGGTTCCGTTCAATTTACTTAACTTTGGAGTTACAGAGCACTAACTGAAGAGTGCTACAGTGCGTAAGGCTTCCTCACAGCATCTGCCTCTTCTTTCCTAAGCCTGTGAGCAGCAGTTTACCAGCTTTGCTTTAGCTTTAGTAGAAACAGATTTTGATTGGGAGTAATCAGAAAAGCAGACAACTGAGAGACCAGCTGCATGCTTTATACAACAGCCCCCTAATTAAGATGGTGGCTGCAAATCGCAACACTATCAGAGAGCTGTCTAAAAAAATTTAAGAAGTCAAGTCAGTAATAATCTATGTAACTTTCCCTGTAATACTACAACCAGAGGCATGTTTTATGTTAGAATTTATGACTCTTTAATCCGAAGAGAGTAGTTTAGTAGTGGTGACAAATGTTCCATTTTCATAGAACTTGTGGGCATTTGTGTCACGAAGGCATGTAAAACACATACAGGAACATGCTAACACTCGATTTAGCTAAAAAACTAAACTTAATGTCTGTTCAAGCTTTTCTGACTATAAGAATTAGAAATATAATTATGGTAAACACGTGTTCTTTATCCTTCCTACATCCCTTTCTGTCTGAATTACCCTCCCTTTCTCTCCTCAGTTAATGTTATATTGTCTTTCTTTCTTTCTTTCTTTCTTTCTTTCTTTCTTTCTTTCTTTCTTTCTTTCTTTCTTTCTTTCTTTCTTTCTTTCATCATTTCCCCTTTGTAGTACTGTGTCCCACTATATTGCTCTCTAGAACTTCTCTTCTCCCATCCATGGTCCCGTTTTACTTTCCTGGTTTCCATTGTTACTCCAGGTTATATACTCAAATGGAAAGTTTCAGAGGACCCACAAAGAAGCGGGAATATGTGGCATTTGTTTCATTTGACACATTTTCTAGTTCCATGAATTTCCAGAAAATTTAATGTTTTCAGTCTTTATAGATGAAGAGTAGTTTATAGTGTATAAATAGCAATTTCACCCTTCATTTAATTAGTGAACAAAATTTTGAGTTGTTTCTGTTTCCTTCTGTGAATATAGAGGGAACGAACTTTCTTGAGCAATTATCTGTGGGTAGTGTGTTCTTTGGGCCAATAGCTATGCCATATGATAGATTTAGTTTAGCTTTTTGTTAATTCTCCATACTGATTTCCAGAGTAGCTGCACCAATTTGCAGTCCCACCAAGAGTGAATGATGGCTCCCCTTTCTCCCACATTCTTATCAGAAGACAATAATTACAGTCAAGTACCTATGCTATAGCACACCAGAATTTATTCCTCTATGTAACTATATAGTATATAATACCAGTCATTCAGCCTTATTTTATCTTTCCCTCCTTTCCTTATTCTTTCTAATCTCCAGAAACACTCTCCTGCTCCCCATCTCTAGAAATTGACATTTACAGCATCCATGTATGAGTAAGAAACTATGTACAATAGAAAATTATTCAACCATGAATGAATGAAAAAGAATGAAACTCTGTCTTTTGTGCCAACATATATGGAACTGGAACACATTATGTTAAATGAGATTGACATACTGCTTGCTGCAACAAGAGGGTGAACATTATGTCGGATGAAATAGCTGCACATAGAAAGATAAATATTCCTTATTCCTTTTTAATGTTATTTTAATGATTTTATAATGGCTCATTTTTCTATTTGTCTTATATATTAAGCTTTTCTCCCCACACTCTGCTTTTCAGAAAAACATAATAAGCATTATTGTGCACAAGCTTTTCTTGTATTTAATTCTTTTCTTTCGATATAAAGTTTGCTATTAAGCAAAGACATGGTTGATCAGATGATCCAATTCCATCCTGTGTTCTAAATTCACTTAACTGTTTGCTTCTTGCCTAAGTGTTTTGGCATTGCTCAGCTAAGTTCTCAATTCTTCACTATTTCTCATGATTTTGTCCAGAAACATCAACATTTGCATCTTAAATACCAAGAAATTACTCATAATAGTGTTTATTGTATTTATAACAGCAACTTTTATCAGCTATGTAAAACACATCAAGGAGCATGCCTAAAATTTTACAAGGATTATTTAATTCAAGGTTACTGTAAACTTTACTATAAAAACCCTTTGGATTGTCATAAAACAAACAAATAAACAAATTACAAAAACCCATAACAATCTGGTCCTGCAGGATATCTTTATAGATCTGTTCTTACTTCTAGAAAATTGGCAAAAGTGGAGCAAAGCAGGCTTGCTAAGTAATTGTGAGAAGATAGAATGTTACCATGGTTTTATGAAATGTTTAAAAAGCTATGTAAAGCACATTCATAGCACTATACTATTTTTTTAATAGAGTGCATGCTTATGTACACATTCTTCTGGGTTTAAAGTCTTTGGTAATTTAAATAAATCAACATAGTTGATTCCTAGGCTTGAGGTGATTGTATTTTTTTTTTTTGCCTTATTTTACAAGTTGATTTTAAGATTTGAATAGAAAGGAAAATATACTTTAAAATTCTACCATCACTGTTCCTGATAAGGAAAAATAGACTGATGAAAACATGGAGAATCATGGGACATTTTATTGCCCTTGATATTTTTATATAGGAGTTATTTGACTTTTAAAATTTATTTTATTTATATTTATTTATTTTATTTATTATTTGGTGTTTATTGCTTATTGAGATCCTTTGAAATGCCACTTAATTTTTATTATTTATTTATTTACATACCAAATTCTGTCCCCTCCAAGTCCCCCTCTTAGAGTTTCCCCTTCCATTTGTTTCTGAGAGGGTGCCCCACCCTGTATTTCCCCCACGCTGGTATATCAAGTCTCTTCAGGATTAGGTACATCCTCTCCCACTGAGGCCAGACAAGGCCTTGAACCAACCCATATATATTCTCTTTGGTTGGTAGCTCAGTCTTTGGGATCTCCCAGGGGTCCAGGTTAGTTGGCACTGTTGGTCGTTCTGTAGTGTTATCATCTCCTTTAGGATCCTTCCCCCTAACTCTTCCACATGGATCCTAGACCTCTGTCCAATGTTTGGCTATGTACCTCGATCTGTCTCTGTCAGCTGCTGGTAGAGACTCTCAGAGGATAGTTACACTAGGCTCCTGTCTGCAAGCACAACATAGTATCACTACTAGTGTCATGGATTGGTGCTTGCCCATGGGATACTTTCCTCAGAATTATTTTCATTTTTGGCTTTGCTTCTGTTGCATATATTTTCTCACCTTCTTGGCAAACTTTGGTTTATTCTTGAAAACTCAGGCACTTCAGAAAGTCATTGTATAAGATTTAATGTACACATTTATAAAATAATTTATCAGTCTGGTATAATTATATACTTCTCTGATTTTTCCACTAGTATGTGAACTGCGGGGTGGGGGCTGTGGAAAGACTACATTCTAGTATTCTTTGACTAGAAACGTATAAATATTTATGACACACATGTCAAATGAATGAATTGTTATTTTGCTGACATTTGAATTGATAGAGTTTCAGGGCATCACTGAAGGCAGTATTGTCTAGTGCCAGGAGAGGGTAGTAGAACAGTTTCTTAACTAGTGCACATGGTTATTTTGGAAAGAAAGAGAAGGTAAAATGAGAGTTTTCAAATCTGGCTGCAGATTAGAATTATCTAGGAAGCCATGAAAACTGCCTACCTCTCACTATACCTTTGGCCACCTAAATGAGCATATGGATAGATATTTCAGTGTTTTCTCAGTAATTATAGTGTGCTTATAAAGTTGCTTACTGTTGAGTTTGAAGCCAAGGAATCTAGGTTTTTCAGACAGTGTCTATTGTAAAAATAAATAGGAGAGGAGATAAGATTCAAGATTAAGTTAACTCTAATCCAGGAATAGCATCAAAACTGTTATAAATACATAAAGCAGGGAGGGGTCCCAGTCATTACACAGGTGATAGAGAGCACATTCTAAACATAACAGCTAGCAATATTCAGAAATCACATAGGCAGAGACTGTAGATGGTCAGAGAGCAACTTCTAATTGTGACCATTGGGTGCTTACCGTCATAAATTCTTTACAAACATTTATGAACCATGGTTTAAGTCTACTAGTTTGACAGATTTATAGAGCCCCACCTCTGTAGCAAAAGAGCTCTAGAATGTCTTTTTATAACCAGATATCTCATTTTATTTATTTTTTGGATGTGTACATGTTCCTATATATGCTAGTAGTACTGGTTCATGTATGAGTATATATGTATTTGGGAGACAAAAATCGATGTTGAATTTCTGCTATCACTTTTGACCTCATTATTATTATTATTATTATTATTATTATTATTCCTATTGTGGTTATAGTTATTAATATTATCATGGTTACTTGTTTCCCTCATTGTATAAGTTCTTCAAGAATTTTGTTCTTCAACAATGTGTTTTGATTATATTCACCCTGCTTCCTTAACTTATTCCAGATTCAACCCCACTTTCCTACATGCCCAATTTTGTGTATTTTTTTTTTTTTTTTGGTTAGTTTGTTTTTAAACCCACTAAGCACAGCTGGTGCTGTCTTTTTTGATGTGTGGCTTTTCACTGGAGTATGGTCAACCTATCTGAGGCTACATGGTTAGAGAAAATTGACTCTTCATCTCCCAGGCCTAGCCAGTTGTTCCTCAGGTTAGGGGTGGGGTTCTGTGCCTACCTCTTCTCTACGTGCTGGGGTTTTTGTCTGGCTTTGCGCAGGTTTGTGCATAATGCTTCAACCACTGTAAGTTCATATGTGGAACTTCCCTACTGTGTCCAGACAACACTGTTTCCTTGTAGTTAATCTGCTACCCCTCCTGTCTCTTAGGATCATTCCGTCCCGGCTATCACCATGATTTCCAAGTATTTGGAAGGTAATGTCATCCTATTTTTTGACACTGAGCCTATGTTCAGGTAGATTGACAGACCATAAAACTCCAGAGATTCTCTTGTCTCCTACCCCACAATAAACACTGGGGCTATAGATACATGGCTTCCAAGCTTGGCTTTTACTTAGGTTCTGGGATTCCAAAGTCAGGTTCTCATGTAAATACAACAGGCACTTTACCCAGTAAGCCATTTACCTAAGCCTCAAACCAGAAGTTTTCTCTTCAGGTTATTTCTTTCAATATCGTTGTAATATTTTGAAAAGTAACTTCAGAAAACACAACTACCGACAGATATCTACTTTCTTAATCCTCCTCCTCCTTCCACCCTTACCTTTCTCCATCAATCATATGAGTCTCAAAGTAATATAAGAAGTTTGGAAATGCAGAAACAATTTAAACCCATGCTAGTTGTAGAGGATGAAACACTCTCTCTGGATTGTTTGAAACACAGGGTCCTTGATGCAAGACTGTGTCCTTGAATAATCAACTGTTTACTTGTTATGTTTTTATTAGATATTTTCTTTATTTAACTTTTCAAAAGTTATTCCCTTTCCTCTTTTGTCCTCTGAAAACCTCCTATCCCATCTCCCCTTCCCCTGCTCACTAACCCACCCACTCCCACTTCCCTGTCCTGGCATTCTCCTATACTGAGGCATCAATCCTTCACATGTCCAAGGGCCTCTCCTCTCATTGATGTCCAACTAGGCCATCCTCTGCTATGCATGCCTCTGTAGCCATGGGTAACAGCATGTGTACTCTTCGGTTGGTGGTTAAGTCCCTGAGAGTTCTGGGAGTACTGGTTGGTTCATATTGTTGTTCTTCCTATGGGGCCGCAAACTCCTTCAGCTCCCTGGGTCCTTTCTCTAGCTGCTCCACTGGGGACTCTGTGTTCAGGTCAGTGGTTGGCTGATCTGTGTGCAATGCTTCAACCACTATGAGTTCATATGTAGAACTTTCCTGTTGTGTCCAGAGCATATCTTTGTTTCTTCATGGAACTTTATGGCAATTTAAAATATTATGGAGAATTAGAAGGATTTGGTATAATTTGGATTTGAGAGTACGGAAGTCAAAGATCATACAACAGAAGATATTTTTCAGAATTGAATTCATAGCCAGATTACAAGGTACTAAGAAGAAAGTCGGGGACAGAGAAGCAAGTAATTGTTTTTGAAGACTTTAGAAAGTTTTAGCAAGAAAAGAAAGATGCAGGTTTGTGAGGTAGCTGGATAATTAGCCCACAGGGACTGATGATTGCATCTCTTGATCTGTTATCTTTTCTATCCTTTGTCAGTATTAGAAACTTAAGGTCTTGTGAGAGTTTGTGCTCATCAGTATTGTCCAATTACCTTTACAGCTGTACGCATGCCTATATGAGTAGACTCTGGTTCTTGAAATGTGGGTAGACATAATTCATGCAGTTCTTGAATGTACACTTAAAAGGAAAATGTACACTCCTACACCCCTATTTTTTCTGTTTACTGTGGGTTGCAGGATTGACTTAATAGCTAGAACTATCATTTTTGGTCTAGGAGACAGATTTTGAAGTAGTTACAATTAGTTGTGAAAACAGAGATGGGATTTGGAACTTTGTAGTTAGGGAGTTAACACATCAGTCCTAGAAAATTTTTGGTTTTTTGGGTGGTTGTTCTTTTCTATTACAATCACTGATGTTTGGGATAATCTGTTCCCTGCAATAGAACTTTATCATAGCTAATAAAATATAGAATTGATACTGTCATGACGTTGAAGTTAATTGTGATGGGTTTGGTGAGTTTTGCTTTCTTAGGGAAAAGGACAGCCTTTACCTGAGACAGGATGGAAATAACAAAGAATTATAAAGAACCTTAAATTTATTTTTGATGATGAACCATGTTAACTGGCTCCAATGTTTGTGAAGATAGAGATGAGATTAAGTGTGAGAAGAGAGAATTCAAACAACAGCACACTTTAGAACAGCGCACCTTGACACATAGCTCCAACATCAACATTATTTGCAACTTGGCTAGCAATGCAGAATCATAGGTTCTAGCCACATCTACTTAGTCAAAATATTTAGAGATAATGTCCTGAAATGTATCTTTAAGAATATGGAGATTTAAATTTCATTAATATTTCAGGGGCAGTAGACTGTGAAAATCACTGTGGAAAATATTTCATTAGAAATGTATATGTGAGAGATGGGCATTGATGTTTGACTAAGAACTGGAGGTGTAGAAAACACTTCAATTTACAGGGTTTCTCTGTGTCTAAGCTGTCAACTATATTTTCAGTTTCTACTCCAAAATAAAGCAAATCAAAAGAAAGATATGGGTTGGAATCTTTTTACTGAATAACTACAGTGCTTTGACCTTGCTGGGCTAAACTTGACCTTGGTGAGGACTTCAATTCTGGATTGTTTACATTGAGTTTGAAGAAATTTATGTTTCATCTACATAAAACAACATTGGAAAGAAAACCTTTAAATTGTAAGGTCAGTCAATTTTTTAGCCCCTTTTCTTTGTGCTAAATGTGCTAAAACATGAAAGACTGTTGTCTATTTCTTTGTGATCACAGTTGGCTTCCTGACTTAGGTTTTTATGTATATAGGACTCATATTGTTACACAAATACTGTGGTGCTCATTGAGACACCATTTTCTTTTATGGCATTTTAAATCAATACTTTGTTATAGCCAACTGTGTGTGTGTGTGTGTGTGTGTGTGTGTGTGTGTATGTATGTGTGTGTGTGTGTGTCTGTGTGTGTAAAACTCACAGGACATTCATAATGGCTTCAAGTTTCTAGATGTGATACTAATGGCCTCCCGAGCAAAGGAAGCATTGCTCCTCAAGGAGGACTAATTTGTGACAAGATCATTGACCATTGAACCATGCAAAACATAGGGTCAACAGTGATGCAGTCTCCTATAAATCTTTGTTCAAACACTGCTTTTGTTCCCTGTAGCTTGTCTAATGATGCTAGTGAAACGTTTCATATGTTGCACTTCAGACAGAAGTATTTTTAGTAAAGTAATGAGTCTCTAACAGAAAAAATATTGAGCAAAGCTTACTTCAACTCTAAATACTGGATAGAATTCATGTATTCGGTAGAGCTGGTAATAATAACAGTATAGAATGTTGCTTTGCCCTATGTGGGACTGTAAATTATATAACTATTTTTTTAAAACCTCACGGTAGTTCTGAATTCTGTGCTATTATCTATTCATTTGTTTATCTACTTTTGCTGTGCTAGGGATGAAACTGTGCCCCACCACGAAGCTATATGTGCAGTCTAGGTCAATGATGTTATTATTCCAACCCAGAGCAGAGGGAATTAAGGCTCATGGAGATTCTAAGTTGTTCATTTGCAAAACTTTGTTTGGAATCTTCATTTTCTCCACTTACTCCTATTGATTTTAATTCCTACTTTACTAGTTGTTCAGTTTTACGTATATCAAGCAGCCATTAGGGTATTTGTAACTTGGATTTTACTATTTTAATCCATACTCTTGTGCTTATCAAGAAATCAAAATAATGCATTGCCAATTGACAAATTGAAAGATCAGACAGATACTTGAAAATGTTAAAGGGATTGGCTTCTTAATTTAGTTACAGAAGCTAATTGGATCATTTGTGAGAAGAAGCAGTCTGAAGACTTCAAAAATGTTTTATTGAAAGCTTCCAATGGGCTTTGTGGTGGTCTGAATAAAAATGTCCATATATGTTCATAGGGAGTGGCACTATTAGAAGGTGTGGCCTTGTTGGAAGAATGGTGTCACTGGGGTTTCAGATGCTTGAGCCAGGCCTAGTGGTTTATTATTTCTTCCCGCTTCTCGTTCATCCAGACATAGAATTCTAGGTTCCTTCTCCAGCACAATGTCTGCCTGAACACTGCCATGCTTCCCGCCATGAGGGCAATGGACTAAACCTCTGAACCTGTAAGCCAGGTGGAATTAAATGTTTTAGTTTATGAGAGCTGGTGTAGTCATGGTGTCTCTTACAGCAATAGAAATTTTGTAATTAAAAGTTTAAAATCTTTTTTTTACATAATATGCTTTAATAATATTCTTTCCTCTCCCTAAACTCCTTCTAGATTGCTTTCACCACCTAAACAATGGTTTTGACTGATGAAAATACCATCATAATTAGCCTTTCTTCTAGGAACGTAATAGGGCTGTGGAAAAACAAGAACAGCAGCACTAGCCTGGAAGCCTGTTCTGAAAACAGAAACCTGAATTTCTGCTTTGTATACCAAGGATAATATTCAAATATACTTTGAAATACAAATTTGGATGAAAACATGAAACTAAATTGTTTAGTGCCTGCTCCATTTAGTGTCTTTAAAATCTTTTTGAAAAAAATTTATGTTTATGGGTGTTTTGCCTGAATATACGTACGTGTACCATGTGCATGTCTAGTGCCTGCAGAGGTCAAAAGAGGTCGCGAAGCTCCTGTAACTGGAGTTACAGATACTTATAAGTCACCATGTAGGTGCTGGAAATTGAATCAGGGTCCTCTGCAAAAGGACCTTAGAAATAGCTAAGTATAAATAGCTCTTAACCACTGAGTCCTGTCTCTGGCTCCTGTGTAGGCTTTCTAATCATCTATCTCTTTAACATTATGCTGGAAATTGAATCAGGGTCCTCTGCAAAAGGACCTTAGAAATAGCTAAGTATAAATAGCTCTTAACCACTGAGTCCTGTCTCTGGCTCCTGTGTAGGCTTTCTAATCATCATCTATTTAACATTATCATCTTGACATGGTTTATAATCACCTAGATGATAAGCCAGTAGACATGCCTGCTTGGGAATTTCCTTACTAGATCTATTGGACCAATCTTCATAAAGGCACTTTCTGACAACAGCCCAGGTATTTTTTTTTTAATGTCTAGTGTCTGCAAGGCAAAATGACAACAAAAATCTACAACAACAACAACCAACCCAAGATATCTGTGATGATTATCATGTGGTGACTTGCAAAAAGCTTTGTTATGTGTTCATGAGTAACCTTATCAAGATGCAAGATTGTATTTAGTAGGTTTTGGCTTGAGCCTGACCTCCTGGTTTCTTTTTTAAAATATTTTTATTATTTTTAATCTCTCTCTATCTCTCTCTCTCTCTCTCTCTCTCTCTCTCTCTCTCTCTCTGTGTGTGTGTGTGTGTGTGTGTGTGTATGTGTTTTCTCACTCATGTGTGAGAACATCTGCCTGCCTGTGGATCTATGCACAGGAGTTCGGGTGCCTGCTGAGTGTAGGTGGTTGTGTACTACTCTATAGTGGGTGCTGGGAACTGAACTCAGTCCTTTACAGCAGCAGTAAGTCCTCTAAATTGCTGAGACTCGCCAACAATCCTGCATGTCTTGAAACTACCAGGCTTCTGCTGACTCTAGGAGCGACCAGGACGAGCTTAGACCCCAGGAGAAGTTCTCTGCCATGCCTCTCTCAATTAAGCAAAGATCAGCAAAGATTCAAATCGACACAACTTTGCAAAATTAGCTATGCTAGTGCTCTATCACTGTCTTTTAAGTCCTATTTATACTCTCTCCAAACATCTCATGTCCTCCCACAGGGTCTTGCCTCAGCAAAACAACATGTGAGTCTGCATCACATGAGAGTACCAAAAACTTCCACTTCAAAACAGTGTAGAAGAAAGTGAATGTTTAGATATGCTCCTATATTGAGATTTGGCAAGGAAAGGCAATGTCAGAAGTAATGGATCTGCTTATATTATTTAGAGTCTTGTTAAGTATTTGCTGTATTGGCTGCAAGATTAGAATTTGGTTACTCCAACACTCACACTATTCAGGAAAGAACATATGAAAAGCAAGAATAACTATTGTTTCTGGACTTGTTTTTGAGACAGGCCAGCTTTGTCTTGAACTCTGTAGCCTAGGCAAGCTTTAACCTGTGATCTTCCTGCCTTACCCTCCACTGTAACTGGGATTACAGGCTTGTGCCACAAGACAAGCTTTATTTCCCAATGATTGGACTGACTATCAGTTGTTTGATGATCAATACAAGCCAAAATAATGCAATACAAGGTGTGGTGACATTTAATCCAAGCACCAGGGAATTAAAGGCAGCCAAATCTGAGAGTAGCCACTCTGCTCTACAATCCAAGATCCAGGTCAGCCAGGAATACACAGTGAGATCCTGTCCCCACTGAACATAAAACAACAACCAAAAGGTAGTGCGGTTTCCCAGTTTCCTTTTTCTGTTAATCTCTGCAGCATGGATGGCCACAGCAAGACGAAGGAAAAAATCTCAAGGCATTGTTCTACATTAAAATTTTTCACAGTGACTATTTCCATATTGTCTCTGTTATTATTATTATTATTACTACTACTACTACTACTACTACTTTCAGTTCAAATCTACACATTGCATCATATACTAACATTCTTTCTATATGTTGTCTGGATATTTTTATAGGTATCCATCCATATGACTATGGTACATCTCCAGGATACATTCCAATTCCAAATGAAACTACTGAATCACTGTTCTGATTGGCCGGTGAAATGTCCCTTTTAGACCCCCATGTTTGAACCCTTGCCCTCTGGCTGATATGGGAACGTTAAGGAACCTTGAGGAGGTAGTACCTCACTGGAGAAAATATCTAATTGGAGACTCTAAGTTTTTATATCCAGGCTCTACTTTGTGATCACTCTCTACTGGGCTGGTAACATAAGGAGGCAGGATTGCCTTTAATACCCCCACCCCCACTATCAAGTATTATAGCCCTTCTGGAACTCTGTCATTTTCTCCACTAAGCTGCTCCATAACCAAAAAAGAATTGAGCACATGGAACTTTTTGCTCCTTTTGCCAAGGTAAACAGACATATTTTACATTATTTCTAAATGTGTAACCCCTTTCCAAATTCTCATAGATACTCTTCCTAGTGTTAAGCATTTGTTTCCTCTTTCATACTCTTATAACTATTAAAAATAGATGAACAAAAATTGAAGATGGTCAAACACCACATTTATTTGGCTCATGCATATTTTCTTAGGAACTGGTCCTGAATTAACAATAGTGTTTTTTAAGTGATTTTTGCATTTCCTCCTTATTGGCTACAAACTTCTGACCCATATTATCCTGAATTCCTTTAAGTAATTTCTGTGTTTCCCTTGTAAGGGCTTCTAGCTTTTGATCATTTTTCTCCTGAATTTCTTTAAGAGATTTATTTATGTCCTTCATGTGTTCCTCTAACAGCATCCTTACCAGTGCTTTTAAATCCAACTCTTGTTTTTCCGGTGTGTTGGAGTATCCAGGACTTGCTATTGTTGGAGAATTGGGTTCAGATGCTGCCATAATGCCTTGGTTTTTGTTAGTAACGTTCCTACGCTTGCCTTTAGCCATCTAGTTCTCACTGGTGTTAGATAGTCTTATTGTCACTGGCTGGTGCCACAACCTACTGTGGACCTTTAGGGCTATTTCTGAGACACTGGATGACTGGGTTTCCTCTGGCACAGATTACTGATATGCTGCCTTCCTCTTTTGTGCCTTTGGAGCCCTGCTCAGTCTTGCCTCAAAGAAATGTTATACTTGGGTTGTCAAGGTGAACCAGGTGTTCTCAGACTGCTCTGTTATGGAGCAAAGATGGTGTGTGTGGGGTCACTCCCTCTGTTGATTCTCACGTAGGATACAGGCCCCACGGCCGACCGGCTTGCAGATAAACTGCCTATGTTCTCAGGTTCTGAGAGCAGGCAGACCCCTGGAGATTTGCACCCCCAGAGTTCTAAAGCTCAGGATAATACAGTACCTAGTGATGTTTTTCTGCCCTGGTAGGCCACGAAGATGGCCACGGGGAGTTGCTCCCTCTGCTGTTCTCCACGCAGGATACAGGCCCCACGACCTACCAGCTGGGAGAAGAACCACCTGTGTGCTCAGGTCCTGGGTGCAGGCAGACCTCTGGCAGTTTGCACCCCCAGACATCTAAAGCTCGGGGTGATACAGTACCTAGTGATGCTCTTCTGCTCCTGCAGGCAGGGAATATGGCCACAGGGATTCTCTCCCTCTGCTGGTCTCCAGGCAGGACACAGGCCCCACGCCCAGCGGACTGGCAGATGAACCACCTATGAACCACCTATACGCTCAGTTCCTGAGTGCAGGCAGACCCCTGGCGGTTTGCTCCCCCAGGGATCTAAAGCTTGGATGCCAGAGTACCTAATGATGCTCTTCTGCCCCAGCAGGCTGCAAATATGGCCGCAGGGATTCTCTCCCTCTGCTGGTCTCCAGGCAGGACACAGGCCCCACGCCCGGCGGATTGGCAGACAAACCGCCTATGTGCTCAGTTCTTGGGTGCAGGCAGACCCCTGGCGGTTTGCACCCCCAGAGATCTAAAGCTCGGGGTGATACAGTACCTAGTGATGCTCTTCTGCCCCAGCTGGCAGCAAATATGGCCGCGGGGATTCTCTCCCTTTGCTGGTCTCCAGGCAGGACACAGCCCCCCACCCCCCAAAAAATAATGTTGATGCATATGCTTTGGTTATGCAACATTTTTATCCTCACATTTTTGTTTAACTCTTTCATATGGCTTTCATTGTGGTTATCAGTCCTTTTTTAGCACCCCCTTAACACTTTCTATATCCTCAGGTTGTATACTTCAGTGTGTTTGTCCTGTATTTGTTTTTGGTTTTGTTTTTATTAATCACCAGCTGGGGCCATTTGCAAAGGGAGAACCTCAATTGAGAAATTCTCCCACCTCCATAAGATTTTTCTGTGGGCAATCTTGAAGGTGATTTCTCTGAGCAGGTATTTCTAGGGTGTTTAAAAACAAAACCAAGCAAGCCAGGAGGAGCAAGCCAGTAAGCAGCACTTCTCCATGGCTTCTGTTTTAGTTCCTGTCTTTAAGTTTCTGCCTAGTGTTCATGCCCTGACCACCTTAGATGATGTCCTGTGATGTAGAAGCACAAATAATGTAAGTCCTTATTCCACTAACTTAGTTTTGATGGTGGTGTTTTCACAGTAATAGAAAGCAAACTAACGCAATGGTTTTTCTTTTTATTGTTTTCCTGTGCCTGCCCAACTTCCTTCTCTAAAGCATCTTCCAATGGAGTGTTGCCTTTTGGTGCAACAGTCTGTTCTAGACTCTCCCCCCTTTCATCTACAGGTATTTTTTAATCCGTCAATGCAACTGTAAAGTATGTATATTACATGTCTCATACCATGCTATTAACTATGAAAATACATGTCTTGTTTGAGTAGTATGCATACAGTGGCATTCATATATGAAACATTTTTGTTACTTCCCTACCCATGATATCAGTGTGTTTGTGAAAACTTCCTTTATTTTGTTAAACAAATCATTGGAATTGTTAAATAACTTTGAATGAATGTTTATGAACCACATTGACCAATTTAGATTGGTCAACTAATCTCCAAATACAAAACTGCTCCCTGGCCATCCACTGCTCATTAGTCTTCTACTTGGGAGGCATAGAGAGGAATGAAATTGATGTGGTTATAAGAGATTAGACAAATGTTTGAATCTATTTTCTTTGTAAGATCTCAACATATCTAATGTTGTATTTGAGATGGTAAATAGGAGAAATGATTGATTTCTTCTTTTGTGATTGGTCATGTGCTTTTGGTAAGGAGGCATCATGGATTTGCTCTAGCTTTGTGTGGTTCCATCTTCTGGCACTCTTCATGGACACACAGATGGCTGGTGTCATTTTCCTGGGGATAGAGTTTAGCACTTGGTTAGTTTAGTTAAGGTCTTCTACAAAAGGTCTTTCTCATGGTACATATCTTCAACTTCTTCCTTTTTATTGCATCTCTTGTCTGTTGGTCTCCTCCCTCATCTGTTTCCCCCATGATATCCCATAGGAAATATCAGTATGCTCATCTATGTACTCAGAGAGGGAAAGGGAGGGCCTAGGCCCCTTCTTGGCAGGTTACATTTTGATATTTTATTATTCCTTTGTGGCCAGATGCTTATGAAAACTATCCTCTTAAGAAATCTCAAGATTTTAAGCAGACATCTGTGTGTTAGTAATATCACATAATAATTCAATTCATAGAACAATATATCAAATTCTTCCAAGAATTACCTCACTAAAGTCGACTTAAATCTGAACAATATGTAGAGATAGGCACATTGATCATAGCTTAGCATTCCAACTAAGAAATGAAGCAGGAGCCTCACTATTTTTGCAGGCAGTCCATATTCTATTGGATACTGACCTTTTCCTCCACTGGACTTTGTGGGAAGAAGTGGCCCACATCCTCTCCCACATGGAAAGGGAAGGGGAAAGTCTTTTCATTGTGAATTGGCAGTTTTGACAATTATAAAAATCCACCCTTCTTTCCCCTTTGCCTTATGTTTTTATAGGGCGTGGGATTTGGGACAGTGAATCAATAGTATATGCATGGTCAGTTCTTGAGTAAGCTCTGATGAAAGTCTCTGGACCCAAATGTCCTCTTCATCTTTAACTTTTCATTGCCAGTTCTAGTATGACATGAAAAGTTCTACTAATATCTTGCTACATATATCTTTAAAGACTATGCTAAAAGTTGGTATAGTTTTACCAAAATGTTCCTCATTTCAATGATTCAGCTACACACATGCACGCACATGCACATACGCGCGCGCAAACACACACACACACACACACACACACACACAAACTTATAACTGTGACTAACCTTTAAGCCTGCTCAGTTCCCAGTGGAACAAATTATATCAGCAGCCTGCATGCACGCATTTTGTTCAAAAACGATTTCCTCATTCTCTGAAATGTGTCGTACTTACACTCTAAAACTGACATGTTCCCACGCATATCATGTCTGATTGATGAGCTAACTTGCAAGACAAAATTCCAGAGACTTGAGAATATGAACAGTTTCCAGTAAGCTATCAAGAACTTCTTCTTTTTGACTCCACAAGAATTCATATTAGACTGCAAAGAGTAACATTATAGTTCACTGCCTTAAAAACATTTATATGATAAATATCAAATATTGAAGTTTTGTTAATGTCAAGTTTTTGACATCCATGACAATGGATTATAACACCTTAGAACTGTTAATCTAATCTAAACTAAAACTGTTTTTAAATCTCAATAAAATTGTAGTGTCACTAAAAGCAGAAAATATAATTGGTATGCTCATGGAACTTAGTAAGTTTCACTTTGAAATTATATTTTATTTATTCTTTAGGAGTTCCATGGATGGACAGAATATATTTTGATAACTACATCCAATTTTTTCCATATAGCTCCCCCCATATAGACCACTATATCCCTTTCCTTATTTCCTAATTAAACTCACTGAATTTAATTAGTGCTATTCATATATGCTTGTGTGGGGTAGAACCATCCACTGGAGAACAGGCAACCTATCATGGCCTACAATTCTGGAAAAACAAAAAGACTTTCTTTCTCAGCAGTCATTTTCTCATTTGTCAAAAGCTCCTTAGTTGGGGATGGAGTCTCAGGAGCACCTATGCATCCACATTGGAATGTTGACTGACTTGATATTGGGCAGGTCTTGTGTAGGTATACACCTACTGTGAGTGCATAAGTGCAATGACCCTGTCATGTTCCGAAGACAGTGTTTTGAAGAAGCTTTTGTAGTTTCTGACTTTTATAAACTCTTCACCAGCTCCTCTCCCTTATTACCTGAGCCTGAGGGGTGGAGTGGTACAGAGGTCCTGGATAGTCACTTCTCTACACCTTTCAATTAATTAAAAGTCTCTTTACTAACTATAGGTTATAGTTCTAAGGAAAAGAAAGATATAGATAGATAGATAGATAGATAGATAGATAGATAGATATGTATAAACAGTATTATAGCAAATGCTTGTAATGAAGTATTCAGTATTTTAATGGAATTGTAGATTACAATCACAAACGTCCAGTGAGAACAAAACAATTAGTTTTGATAGTCATGAAAACATAATTTCTAAAACAGATATGCATTTTTCTTTTGTCTGTTTTTTTTAAAGAGAGAAAGAAATGATGTGTAATTGGATGGGTGGGGAGGTGGGGAAGAGCTGAGGGAAGGGAAAGCCCAATTAGAATAGCTTGTATAAAATTTTTCAGTTGTAAGAATGGATAGGGGCTTGCTATTGGTTTCACCTTCGTTGCATCATTGCTTTATTACTGGTTTTGTTATACACTTAACTCACATTTATTGACTACTTATGTGATAGTCATAGTTAAATAGTTACTGTGAGTCATATAGAGACCCTACCATTGTTGGTTTTACATTCTCTTGAAAGATCATAATGCTAGACTCAATTGGATTATGCTATGTAATCTTTTAGAGCAGGACAGGGTGATAAGGAAACATATGATAGTGGAACTAATCCCTAACTTAATGAGGATAGGTATGTAAAGCTTCTTGAGGAAATGGTACTTACATTTGGGAATTAAAGATGAGTGAGTGTGAACAGTGTGGAATGGGCCCAGAGGAATAAAACTGCATAGTCTTACATGACATTTTATAATATATCTCCTTCAAGGAATCAAAATAAGTTCAATGGGACACTGGGTTTTATGCCAAGGGTGACTAGAGAATTTAAATTATGTAAAAACTTCCATGTCAAGAGAAGAAATTTGACAGCACAGTATACAAATGAGGGTTAAGGAATGATTGCATTTTCATTTACAAAATGCTTTTGTTTCTAGGACTGAGTTTATTGAAAGAGAGTGGAATTAGAAGAGGCAAGATGAGTTAAATGGTCAATAGCCCAGATACTGATGATGGAGACTAGTGAGTTTTCACAGTTGTTTCCTGGATTTTATTTAATCTCTGCTCCCTCAAGCCAGCTGTAGTTGAGATTCTCACATAGCACAACACCCCACAGCTGGCACTCCATTTCTATGCTTATCGAAATAAAACAAAACAAAACAAAACAAAACAAAAAAAACAGTTCCATTGCTCACTCATGTTTCCTATTAAGCGTCTTCTAAAATCTGGCACATTTTTTCCCATACGTAATTTGGCATATGATTATTGTTTCCTTGTATTGATAGTCTTCATTTCATTTAAATGCCTTAATGCCTTGTAGGGTGGGTTCTTCCAAATGTAAACTATGAAATAGAGATAAGCATTCAGGACATTTATTTGGCAGCCCTATAAGTATTAGCAACTGTTGAAATGAAGGGAAAGAAAAAGATTAAACCAAGGGGAAGAAAACAGGAATGGGTAAAGAGAGCAGCTGACATGTAGAAAAGCCTCAAGGAAGGCCAAGGACAACCTTACAATGAGTACTAAAAGAGGAATATCCATTTTGAGTCACCCTACATTGTAGTGTGTGGTCAGGGCTCTATAATTCAGTTTTTAACCATGTTCAATGTTGACTGTCCCTTACAAATGGTTACAACAGACTTGAGAGAGGTAAAGCTTTCCAGCTAACAATATTTTTTGGAAAGGGGTTTGCAGCTGAAGATCATCAACTAGAAGTATTCTCATAAGATGTGAAAATGAGCCTTGCAATCCTTACGGGGAATAACAGTAATGTTTCATAGCATCCGTTCTGACTATGTTTCTTGGAATAATTATTTTATGAGATACTAATTAGTGTTTCAAGGGAAAAAATGAATTTCTGCAGCCAGAAAAGTTTAGCAAATAATAGGATAGCTAGATTTCTTTACTTCTGGAAACTTAAACATGTTCTGGTTTCTGCAGCCTTTGCCTTAAGTGAATAGAAGACATAGAAGACCCCCACCAAGTATCTATGTTACTATTTTGGACTTAGCCTCTTTTGAAACCCACTAACTGTGATCAAAGATGCAGAACAATTCTATTTGAGCATCCAAATGATCAAGGTCAACAGTGTGAAATGGGTCCAGAGAAAACAAAAAGCAGGGCTTTAATGATGCTCTATAATATGTAATTTTCAAGGAACAAAAAAGTTAAATAGAAGATTGAAGGGGTTTGCAACCCCATAGGAAGAACAACAGTATCAAACAACAAGACCCCTAGAGCTCCCATGGACTAAACAACCAACAAAAGAGTACACATGGAGGGACCCATGGCTCCAGCTGCATATGTAGCAGAGGATAGCCTCGTCTGGCATCAATGGGAAGAAAGGCCCTTGGTCCTATGAAGGCTTGATGCCCCAGTGTACGGGAATGCCAGGGCAAGAAGGCAAGAGGGGGCACCCTCATAGAAGCAGGGGAAGGGGTATGGGATGGGGGTTTCTGTAGGGGAAATGTAAATAAACAAAATATACAATAAAAATATATAAAAAGATTGGGTTTTTAGCCAAGGCTGACTAGAGAGAATTTAATTCATGTAAAACTTACATGGCAAGAAAGTAAATTTGAAAGTATGGTATGCAAATTAAGGGCTTAATTAGAATTATGGAATGATTGTGTTTAATTTAAAAATTCTTTTGTTTCATCAAGGACCGCCACATAAAACCAGACACACTGAAGCTAATAGAAAAGAAACTGGGGAAGACCCTTGAGGACATCGGTACCAGGGGAAAGTTCCTGAACAGAACACCAATAGCGTATGCTCTAAGATCAAGAATTGACAAATGGGACCTCATAAAATTACAAAGTTTCTGTAAGGCAAAGGACACTGTTAAAAGGACAAATCGGTAACCCACAAATTGGGAAAAGATCTTCACCAACCCTACATCCTACAGAGGGCTAATATCCAATATATACAAAGAACTCAAGAAGTTAAACTCCAGAAAACCAAACAACCCTATTAAAAAATGGGGTACAGAGTTAAACAAAGAATTCTCACCTGAAGAACTTCGGATGGTGGAGAAGCATCTTAAAAAATGCTCAACTTCATTAGTCATTAGGGAAATGCAAATCAAAACAACCCTGAGATTTCACCTTACACCAGTCAAAATAGCTAAGATTAAAAATTCAGGAGACAGCAGGTGTTGGTGAGGATGTGGAGAAAGAGGAACACTCCTCCACTGCTGGTTGGGTTGTAAATTGGTACAACCACTCTGGAAGTCAGTTTGGCGGTTCCTCAGAAAACTGGGCATGACACTTCAGAAGGATCCTGCTATACCACTCCTGGGTATATACCCAGAGGATTCCCCACCATGTAATAAGGATACATGTTCCACTGTGTTCATAGCAGCCCTATTTATAATAGCCAGAAGCTGGAAAGAATCCAGATGCCCCTCAAAGGAGGAATGGATATAGAAAATGTGGTATATTTACACAATAGAGTACTATTCAGCCATTAGAAACAATGAATTCATGAAATTCTTAGACAAATGAATGGAGTTGGAGAACATCATACTAAGTGAGGTAACCCAGTCTCAAAAGATCTATCATGGCATGCACTCACTGATAAGTGGATATTAGCCTAGAAACTTGGAATACTCAAGACATAATCCACACATCAAATGATGTCCAAAGAGAACTGAGGAGTAGCCTCTGGTTCTGGAAAGGCTCAGTGTAGCAGTATAGGGCAAAACCACAACAGGGAAGTGGGAAGGGGTAGATGGGGTAACAGGAGGAGGGAAGAGGCTTATGGGACTTTCAGGGAGTGGAGGGCCAGAAAAGGGAAAGTCATTTGAAATACAAATAAAAAATATATTGAATAAAAAAAAGAAAGGAAGTGGAAAAATTCTTTTGTTTCTAGTACTGAATTGATTGAAAGAGAGTGGGATTAGAAGAGGGAATGC
The DNA here is from genome assembly GCF_947179515.1 of Apodemus sylvaticus. Taxonomy (NCBI): domain Eukaryota; kingdom Metazoa; phylum Chordata; class Mammalia; order Rodentia; family Muridae; genus Apodemus; species Apodemus sylvaticus. The sequence continues at coordinate 109,702,703 of NC_067495.1, forward strand.
TTTGTATCCTAGTTATGGTTAATACTGCTACAATGAAGCACCCTAACCAAAAAGCAACTTGGGGAGGAAATTGTTTATTTGGCTTACACTTCTATATTACTGTTCATCACCATGTTAGTCAACACAGGAACTCAAATAGAGCAGAAATCTGGAGGCAGGAGCTGATGCAGAGGCCACGAATGGGGTGATGCTTACTGGCTTGCTCAATATTGATTACTTGGCCTTATAGACCCTTACCTGGACATCCAGTCCAGGAATAGTGCCACTAACAATGGGCTGGGCCCTCCCTCATCAATCACTAATTAATAAAATGCCTTACATCTGGAACTCATAAAAGCATTTTCTGAATCATGGTTCCCTCCTGTCTTAGTTAGGGTTTTATTGCTGTGACCAGACACTATCACTAAGGCAAGTCTTATAAAGGACTACATTTAATTAGGGCTGGCTTACAAGTTCAGAGGTTCAGTCCATTATCATCAAGGAGGGAGCATGGCAGAATCTAAGCAGGCATGGTGCAGGAAGAGCTAGCAGAATACTGTTTTTCTAGCAGCAAGGATGAGGGTCTTAAAGTCCACCCTCACAGTGACACACCTACCTCAACAAGACCATGCCTCCTCCAACAGTCCACACCATCAAATAGTGTCACTCCCTGGGCCAAGCATATACAAATCATCACACCCCCTTTCAGAAGAATCCAACTTTTGTTAAGTTTACACTAGTCAGGACAGCCTGGAATGTTAGAAAACCTGCTAAGTTCGTACAAGGTAATTTTATGATGATTTTTTTTCTTCTCTCATAATTATTTCATATTGAGAGCTTCATATTTATGTTTTTAAATGGTCAGCTTTATTTTACTTGCACATTATATTCCACTCTCTCATTACAAGGGAGAGTCTGATTCTTATGTTCAAATGTCAGTATTTTCTGGTTGTAACAGCATATGCATATAATCTCAGCAGTGAGGAGGTAGAAGCAGAAGGATCAGGACTTCAAGGCCATACTCAAGACCAACTTGAGCTAAATGAAACTCTGTCTCAAAAATAAAAACATAAAAAAAAAAAACCCAGCACTTAATATATATTATACTTAGGCAAAAGTATCCCTTAAAAATTTTAAAGTCCTTGTATCTCAACAAACTTCTTTACAATCTGAATATCCATTTCAAAGCTATGAAGCTTTGCATTGGTGTGATCAATTTTCACTTATGATTTTTTATTTGTAAGTCATTTATGATAAACTTTATATAAATTAAAAAATATTTAAATTGCTATGATATAGACTCATGACAGCTCAAATTCCATGAACTAAAGTTAATTTTTTTCTTTTTGTATTTGACTGTAGCTTCCATTTTCTTGTTTCCATAGAGGCCAACTATAATTTAATCTGGTAAGGAGAAGGTGATAAATTGAGTTCCTAGAGTTAAAACTTATCTGTGGCTGTGAACCTAGCCCTTAATGACTAAACCTAGTCTTTTTTTTTTTTTTGGTCATAATTTCTTCTTTTTTGTGTGTTTTATTTTTTATTGATATATTTTTTATTTACATTTCAAATGATTTCCCCTTTTCTGGGTCCCCACTCCCCGCAAGTCCCATAAGCCCTCTTCCATCCCCCTATTCTTACATCCCCACCTTCCCACTTCCCTGTTCTGGAATTCCCCTATACTCTTGCACTGAGTCTTTCCAGAACCAGGAGCCACTCCTCCATTCTTTTTGGACATCATTTAATTTGTGGATGATGTCCTGGGTATTCAAAGTTTCTAGGCTAATATCCACTTATCAGTGAGTGCATACCATGATTGATCTTTTGAGACTGGGTTACCTCACTTAGTATGATGTTCTCCAGGTCCATCCATTTGTCTAAGAATTTCATGAATTCATTCTTTCTAATGGCTGAATAGCACTCCATTGTGTAAATATACCACATTTTTTTTATCCATTCCTCCGTTGAAGGACACCTAGGTTCTTTCCAGCTTCTGGCTACTACAAATAGGGCTGCTATGAACATAGTGGAACATGTGTCCTTATTGCATGCTGAAGAATCAATCCTCTGGATATATGCCCAGGAGTGGTATAACCGGGTCCTCAGGAAGTGTCAGGCCCAGTTTTCTGAGGAACCGCCAGACTTATTTCCAAAGTGGTTGCACCATCTTGCAATCCCACCAGCAGTGGAGGAGTGTTCCTCTTTCTCCACATCCTCGCCAACACCTGCTGTCTCCTGAATTTTTGACCTTAGTCATTCTGACTGGTGTGAGGTGAAAACTCAGGGTTGTTTTGATTTGCATTACCCTAATGATTAATGATGTTGAACTTTTTTAAAGGTGTTTCTCAGCTCTCCGAAGTTCTTCATGTGAAAATTCTTTGTTTACCTCCGTACCCCACTTTTTAATGGGGTTATTTGGTTCTCTGGGTTCTACTCTCTTGAGTTCATTGTATATATTAGATATTAGCCCTCTGTCAGATTTAGAGTTGGTGAAGATCCTTTCCCAGTCTGTTGATTGACGTTTTGTCCTTTTGACGTTGTCCTTTGCCTTACAGAAACTTTGTAGTTTTATGAGGTTCCATTTGTCAATTCTTGATCTTAGAGCATAAGCTATTGGTGTTCTATTCAGGAACTTTCCCCCTGTTCCCCTGTCCTCCAGGGTCTTCCCCAGTTTCTTTTCGATTAGTTTCAGTGTGTCAGGTTTTATGTGGAGGTCCTTGATCCATTTGGAGTTGAGCTTGGTACAAGGAGATAAGAATGGATCGATGCACATTCTTCTGCATGCTGACCTCCAATTGAACCAGCACCATTTGTTGAAAAGACTATCTTTTGTTTCCACTCAATGCTTTCAGCTCCTTTGTTGAAGACCAAGTGACCATAGGTGTGTTGGTTTATTTCTGGGTCTTCAATCCTATTCCATTGATCTGCTTGCCTGATATTGTACCAATACTATGCAGTTTTTTTTCACTATTGCTCTGTAGTAGAGTTTAAAGTCTGGGATATTGAATGCCCCTGAAGTAAAAGACTGTTGAGAATAGCTTTAGCTATCCTGGGTTTTTTGTTATTCCAGATGAAGATGATAATTGCTCTTTCTAGCTCTATGAAGAACTGGGTTGGGATTTTTATGGGGATAGCATTGAATCTGTAGATTGCCTTTGGCAGGATGGCCATTTTAACTATATTAATCCTGCCAGTCCACAAGCATGGAAGATTTTTCCTTTTTCTGAGATCTTCTTCGATTTCCTTCTTCAGAGATCTGAAGTTCTTGTCATATAGGTCTTTCACTTGTTTGGTTAGAGTCACCCCAAGATACTTTATGCTGTTTGTAGCTATTGTGAAGGGAGTCATTTCCATAATTTCTTTCTCAGTCTGCTTGTCCTTTGAATATAAGAAGGCTACTGATGTGCTTGCATTGATTTTGTAGCCAGCCACTTTGCTGAAGTTGTTTATCAGCTGTAGGAGTTCTCTAGTAGAGTTTTTAGGATCACTTAAGTATACTATCATATCATCTGCAAATAGTGCTAGTTTGACTTCTTCCTTTCCAATATGTATCCCTTTGACTTCCTTATGTTGTCTAATTGCTCTATGTAGGACTTCAAGAACTAACTATATTTAAAAGATATGGAGAGGGGGGCAGCCTTGTCTAGTCCTTGATTTTAGTTGGATTGCTTCAAGTTTCTTTCCATTTAGTATGATGTTGGCTACCGGTTTGCTGTATATTGCTTTTACTATGTTTAGATATGGGCCTTGAATTCCTGTCCTTTCCAAGACTTTTAGCATGAAAGGATGCTGAATTTTGTCAAATGCTTTTACAGCATCTAATGAAATGATCATGTGGTTTTTTTTCTTTGAGTTTCTTTATGTAATGGATAGCATTTATGGATTTCCTTATATTGAACCATCCCTGCAACCCTGGGATGAAGCCTACTTGACCATGGTGGATGATCATTTTTATCTGTTCTTGGATTCGGTGGACAAGAATTTTATTTATTATTTTTGCATTGATATTCATAAAGGAAATTGGCCTGAAATTCTCTTTCTTAGTTGGATCTTTGTGTGGTTTTGGTATCAGCGTAATTGTGGCTTTGAAGAAAGACTTGGGTAGTGTTCCTTCTGTTTCTATTTGGTGGAAAAGTTTGAAGAGTATTGGTGTTAAGTCTTTGAAGGTCTGATAGAATTCTGCACTGAAACCATCTGGTCCTGTGCTTTTTTTGGTCGGAAGCCTATCTATGACCCCTTCTATTTCTTTACGGGTTATGGGTCTGTTTAGATGGTCTATTTGATCCTGTTTTAATTTTGGTAATTGGTATCTGTCTAAGAAAATGTCCATTTCCTCCAGATTCTCCAGTTGTCTTGAGTACAGGTTTTTGTGTTAGGATCTGATGATTTTTTGAATTTCCTTGGTTTCTGTTGTAGTATCTCCGTTTTCATTTCTAATTTTGTTAATTTGGATACTTTCTCTGTGCCCTTTGGTCAGTCTGGCTAAGGGTTTATCTATCTTGTTGATTTTTTCAAAGAACCAGCTTTTGGTCTTGTTGATTCTTTGTATGGTTCTCTTGGTTTCTACTTGATTGATTTCAGCCCTGAGTTTGATGATTTCCTGTCTTCTACTCCTCCTGGGTGAATTAGCTTCTTCTTGTTCCAGGGCTTTCAGTTGTTCTGTTAATCTTCTAGTGTATGCTCTCTCGACTTTCTTTTTGGAGGCACTCAAAGCTATGAGTTTTCCTGTTAGCACTGCTTTCATTGTGTCCCATAGATTTTTGTATGTTGTGCTTTCATTTTCATTAAATTCTAAGAAATCTTTGATTTCTTTATTTCTTCCTTGACCAAGGTATCATTGAGTATTGTTCAGTTTCCATGTGTATGTGGGCTTTCTGTTGTTTTTATTGTTACTAAAGACCACTTTTACTCCATAGTGATCTGATAGGAGGCATGGGATTATTTCAATCTTCTTATATTTGTTGAGGTCTGTCTTGTGACCAACTATATGATCTATTTTGGAGAAGGTACCATGAGGTGCTGAGAAAAAGGTATATTCTTTTGCTTTGGGAAGAAAAGTTCTATATATATCTGTTAACTCCAATTGGTTCAAAGCTTCAATTTGTTTCATTGTCTCCCTGTTTAGTTTCTGTTTTCCTGGTCGGTCCATTGGTGAGAGTGGAGTGTTGAAGTCACCCACAATTATTGTGTTAGGTGAAATGTGTACTTTGAGCTTTAATAAAGTTTCTTTTAGGAATGAGGGTGCCCTTGTATTTGGAGCATAGATGTTCAGAATTGAAAGTTCTTCTTGGTGGATTTTTCCTTTGACCAGCAAGAAGTGTCCCTCAGAGTCTCTTTTGATGAGTTTAGGTTGAAAGTCAATTTTATCTGAAATTAGAATGGCAACTCCGGCTTATTTCCTGGGACCATTTGCTTGTAGAATTGTCTTCCAGCCTTTTAGTCTAAGGTAGTTTTTGTCTTTGACACTGAGGTGTGTTTCCTGTATGCAGCAAAATGTAGGGTCCTGTTTAAGTAACCAGTCTGTTAGTCTATGTCTTTTTATTGGGGAATTGAGTCCATTGATGTTAAGAGATATCAATGAGTAGTGGTTATTGCGTCCTATCATTTTTGATTTTAAGTTTATATGTGTGTGGTTATCTTCTCAGGGTTTGATGAAAGAAGCTTAATATCCTGCTCTTTCCAGGGTATAGTTTCCCTCGTTGTAATGGTGTTTTCCCCCTATTATCCTTTGTAGGGCTGGGTTTGTAGAAAGATATCGTGTAAATTTGGTTTTGTCATGGAATATCTTGGTTTCTCCATCTATAGTAATTGAGAGTTTCGCTGGGTATAGTAGTCTCGGCTGGCATTTGTGTTCTCTTAGAGTCTGTATGAGCTCCGCCCAGGATCTTCTAGCTTTCATGGTCTCTGGTGAGAAATCTGGTGTAATTCTGATAGGTCTTCCTTTATACGTTACTTGCCCTTTTTCTCTTACTGCCCTAAGTATTCTTTCTTTGTTTAGTACATTTCGGGTTTTGATTATTATGTGACAGGAGGTATTTCTGTTCTGGTCCAGTCTGTTTGGAGTTCTGTAGGCTTCTTGTATATTCATGGGCATCTCTCTCTTTAGGTTAGGGAAGTTTTCTTCCATAATTTTGTTGAAGATATTTGCTGGCCCTTTAAGTTGTAAATCTTCACTCTCATCAATGCCTATAATCCTTAGATTTTGCTTTCTCATTGTGCCCTGGATTTCCTGGATATTTTGGGTCAACCACGTCTTCTCTGTCTGCTCTATTGTGGAGCGAAGATGTTGTGGTTGGGGTCACTCCCTTTGTTGATTCTCACATAGGACACAGGTCCTGCGATGGACTGGCTTGCAGATGAGCCGCCTATGTGCTCAGTTCCTGAGTGCATCACCAGAAATCTAAATCTCAGGGTGATACAGTACGTAGTGATTCCTTTCTGTCCTGGCAGGCAGCAAATATGGCCGCGGGGCTCTAAACCTAGTCTTATTGTAACTTGTTATCCTGTATTTGGTTGAAGTCCCTAGAAGATCTGCTCTTTTCTGAGGGGAGGTGAAGGAGGTTTGTATTCAGGGGAAATGGGAGGTGGAGGAAAACACTGTGTGTGGGGGAGTTGCACTAAGGATGTATTGCACATGATTTAAAAAAAAAAAAAAAAGCAGGGATGGTGATTCCCCCAGAAGATCTTTTGCTGTTGAGAGTAATTTTTGCTATCCTGGGTTTTTTGTTATTCCAGATGAATTTGAGAATTGCTCTTTCTAGTTCTATGAAGAATTGGTTTGGAATTTTGATGGGGATTGCATTGAATCTGTAGATTGCTTTTAACAAGATGGCCATTTTTACTATATTGATCCTGCTAATCCATGAACATGGGAGATCTTTCTACCTTCTGAGACTTTCTTCGTTTTCTTTCTCCAGAGGCTTAAACTTCTTGTCATATAGTTCTACTACAGAGCAAAAGTTATAAAAAACTGTTTGGTATTGGTATGCAGACAGGCAGGAAAATAAATGGAATAGAATTGAAGACCCAGAAAAGAACCCACACACATACAGTCACTTGATATTTGACAAAGGAGCTAAAAGCATCCAGTGTAAAAAAAAGTCAGCATTTTTAACAAATGGTGCTGGATCAACTGGAGATCTGCATGCAGAAAAATGCAAATTGATCCATTCTTATCTCCTTGTAAAAAGTTCAAGTCCAAGAGGATAAACCAGACACACTGAAGCATATAGAGGAGAAAGTGGGGAAGAATCTTGAACTCTTGGGCACATGGGAAAAGTTCCTGAATAGAACAACAATGGCTTATGCTCTAAGAACAAGAATCGACAAATGGGACCTCATAAAACTTCAAAGCTTCCATAAGGCAAAGCACACAGTCAATAGGAAAAAACAACAACCAACAAATTGGGAAAAGATCTTCACCAACCCTACATCTGGTAGAGGGCTAATATCCAATGTATACAAAGAAGTCAAGAAGTTAGTCTCCAGAGAGTCAAAATACCATATTAAAAAGTGGGGTACAGAGCTAAACAGGGAATTCTCAACTGAGGAAACTCAAATGGCTCTAAAGCACCTAAAGAAATGCTCAGCATCCTTAGTTATCAGGGAATTGCAAATCAAAACAACACTGAGAATCCACCTTACAACAGTCAGAATGGCTAAGATGAAAAACTCAGGGGACAGCTAATGCTAGAGAGGATGTGGTGAAAGAGGAACCCTTCTCCATTGTTGGTGGGATTGCAAGCTGGTAAAACCACTCTGGAAATCAGTTTGGTGATTCCTCAGAAAATTAGACATAGTACTACCTGAGGACCCAGCTATACCACTCCTGGTCATATACCCAGAAGATGCCCCTACATGTAATAAGGACACATGCCCCACTATGTTCATAGATGCCTTATTTATAATAGCCAAAAGATGGAAATAACCCAGATGTCCCTCAACAGAGCAACTATGGTATATACACAATGGAGTACTACTCAGATATTACACAATGGGGTACTATTCAACTATTAAAAACAATGAATTCATGAAATTCTTAGGCAAAATGATGGAGTTAGAAAGTGTCATCCTGAGCAAGGCAATCCAATCACAAAAGAACACACATGGTATGCGCCCACTAATAAGTGGATATTAGCTCAAAAGCTCAATATAAACAAGTTACAATTCACCCAGCAGAGGAAGCCCAAGAAGAAGTACTTAAGTGAGGGTGTTTTGGTTCCTCTGAGAAAGGGAACAAAATACTGACAGGAGAAATAAGGGAGACAATGTATGGAGCAGAGACTGAAGTGAAGGCCACCCAGAGACTGTCCTACCAAGGGATTCATCCTATAAACAGTCACCAAACCTCAACACTTTTATGGATGACAAGAAGTGTGCCCCAAAGGAGCATGCCATGGTTGTCTCCGGAGGGGTCCTGCCAAAAACAGGTACAGAGGCAGATGCTAGCAACCAACTATTGAACTGAGCATGGGGTCCTCAATGGAGGAGCTGGAGGGTAGTCCAGAGGAGCTGAAGGGGTTCACAACCCCATGGGAAGAACAATGGTTTCTGTTACCCAGATGCACCAAGATTTCCAGGGATTAAACCATCAACCAAGGGGCACACATGGTTCCAGCCAAAAATGTGTCAGATGAAGGCCTTGTTGGGCATCATTAGAAGGAATGGTCCTTGGTCAGGTAAAGGCTCAACAGAGGCCCCAACAAAGGGAAACCAAGGGGGGAGGTCGGAGTGTGTTGGGTGGAGGTGCATATACATGGAGGCATGGGGAAGGAGTAGGGGAAGGGATTGAGGGTCTTAGGGGAGGGGGGGTATTGGGAAAGGTTTTACCATTGGCAATGTAAATGAAGATGATATTCAATACAAAATAAATAAAGGAAAAAGAAAAAAAAGCAAAACTTTTCTGTGTCAAGACCACAATTTTCCAGGCTAAATATGCATTAATGGAGGTTGTACATCAATGATTATGTACACCCTCCACCCTCAAATGCTTAGGGAACATTTTGGAAAATTTGGAAGAAAGAACTAAAGAGCCAGAGGTTAGGGGAAGAATGTTGTGAAACACTTATTAACCTGGCTTAGATGTTACACACATAAACATAGCACTTTATAATCATGACTCCTTATACATGCAGAAGATCAAGGAAATGAAAAATTCCATCATGGAATTGGGAGAGAATATGAAGGCCCTACCTCTAGCTGAGAAGTTGTTGGCAGTTGATAGTTGCTGTGGGAGGGAGAGTTAATTTTTTTTTTCCTCAGGGAAGTTTCTGGTAGATTCCCCATGAATAGGGATAGCCCCATACTCATGTGCACAGATACTGCACATATTAGACTCAGTGAATTAAATGAAATAAATATATAATACTGTATGAAGCTGGGGGAGATGTGTTTGGGAGTACTTATGATCAAGGTACATTGTGTATGTGTATTTGAAAATACACTAAATTAAGTTGTTTGTTTATACTTGTTTTTCCTTGACTTGTCTTTCCTTTTATCATGGTAAAAGGACTGGCACTATTGCTCAGTGGTAAAGGCACTTGGTGCACAAATATGATGACCTGAGTTTGATTTGCAGAATTTACGGATACAACAGGAGAGAAAATAATCTATAAAGTTATCTTCTATCCTCTGTATGCCATGACATTTTTGAACTCACTTCTCCTTAGTAGTAACAAATAAAATGCCTTTAAACATTTCAGAAAGAACATGCAATATCTTAATAATATACTGAAGTTGGGGAAATTATTTAGTCTTTCCATGCCCCATTTTCTTTATCTTTACAATTGAAATAACAATAGGATATACATCAAAGAATCATTTGATAAAGAAAAAAGTTAATGTGTGCAATGATTTTATAACAGTAAACTAACTATAGAGATAAAATTGTTTAATCATTTTTTAGCAAACATAGGAAACCAGAAAGATATCCTATGGTTAGCCATTGGAAAACACAATAGTAACTCAAAATGACCTATGGACTCAGAGGAGTCTGGATCAAAATACCAGTGTCATTGTCATGGAATTAAACAAAAGAACCTCCAAATTTTATAGAACTTCACACAGAGGCATTAAATGGAGAGCCAAAGCAAACTTGAGAAAACAGAGCAAAGCAGGAAACATCACATTATTTGAATTCACAGTACACTGCAAAGGAGTGGCAATCAAAATAACACATTACTGACTAAAAGCAGACTTATGAAAGATGGATAGCCTAGAAATAAAACCATACATCTAAAATCAATTGACTTTGCTCAAAGATGCTGAAAGTATAAAGTGGGGATATGCTAGCTGGAAAAAATGGATGCTATAGGCAGACAAAAGAAAATAGACTCTTCTCATCAGTTATACAAAAAAATAAAACATGTAGATGGAAGCAGTACATTCTGCGGAGAATTCTAGAGGAGCAAGAGGGTATACTGGGGGACAGATATGAACATATTTTATTGTTTATATGTGTGAATTTGATATTTAATTTTTATTAGGTATATTCTTTATTTACATTTCAAATGGTGTTTCCTTTCCTGGTTTCCCCCTCCCCCCAAAATCTAATAGGCAATCTTCCCTTCCACAATCAACCCTCCCCCACGTCCCTGTCCTGGTATTCCTCTACACTACAGCTTTAAATCTTTCCAGGACCAAGGGCCTTTCCTTCCTTTGCTGTCTAACAAGACCATCCTCTGCTGCCAATGTGTCTGGAGCCATGGGTAACACCATGTGTACTCTTTGGTTGATGGTTTTGTCCCTGGGAGCTCTGGGATTACTGGGTGACTCATATTGTTGTTCCTCCTATGGATGCAAGCCCCTTCAGCTCCTTGGGTCCTTTCTCTAACTTCCCCACTGAGGACCTTGTGCTCACTTCAATGGCTGGCTGAGTGTCCCCCTCTGTATTTAATTAAAATAAAAAAACTGTTTAAAAATTTTAATTCACACTGGAATAAAACTTAAACATAAGACTAAGAATCACTGAGCAAAACATCAGGGGAATAGGTGTTTGAATGGCAAAGAGGTGTTTGAATAACAACCTTACCATGGATAACACAGGAATGAAAAGCTGAAATAGAGGAGCATACAAAGCACAACAGGGAAAAAATAGAGACACCAAAGAATGGGAAAACATATTTGTATATTATGCAACTAATAAGGGGTTTATTTTAGAATATATAAAGAACTCAAAAAACTCTATACTCCAAAACCAAAACCATCATTTCTCTAAAAAATAGACAATGAATAGCAAATAGTATATGAAAAAGTCTTCAAAATCACTAATCGTTGGACACACACACACACACACACACACACACACACACACACACTACCACCACCACCACCATATCAAGTCAGGTAAGGATGGGATAGAAGAATGATTAGTAGTTCAAGGTCAGCCTGGGCTACGTAATGAATGATATACATAGACAGAACATGTCTCAAAAATTCCAAAACTAAATAAGAATTATAAAACTACAAATTCCCAGTAAGAATGGCTAACATTAAAAAAACCTTGACAAAAAATCAGGAGTCAGATGTAAACATCAACAATAGAACACAAGAGATAGAAGAAAGGATCTCAGGTACTGAAGATACCATAAAAGCATCGACTCAACAGCCAAAGGAAATGCAAAATGCAAAAAAGCTCATAACAAAAAATAACCACAAATCCAGGACATAATGAGAAGACCAAACCTAAGGACTATAGGTATAGAAGAACACGAAGATTTACAACTTAATGGGCCAGTAAATATCTTCAACAATATTATAGAAGAAAACTTCCCTAACCTAGAGAAAGAGATTCCCATGAACATGAACATCCAAGAAGTCTACAGAACTTCAAACAGACTGGACCAGAACAGAAATTCCTCCTGTCACATAATAATCAAAACACCAAATGAACTAAACAAAGAAAGAATATTAAAAGCAGTGAGGGGAAAATGCCAAGTAATATATTAAGGCATACCTAACAGAATTACACCAAACTTCTCACCAGAAACTATGAAGGCTAAAAGATCCTGGGCAGATCTCATACAGACCATGAGAGAACACAAATTCTAGCCCAGGCTACTATACCCAGCAAAATTCTCAATCATTATAGTTGGAGAAAACAAGACACTCCATGATAAAATAAATTTACACAATACCTTTCCACAAAGCTGGCTTTACAAAAGATAATTGGTGGAAAATACCAACACAAGGAGAGAAACGGCACCCTAGAAAAAGCAATAAAGTAATCTTTCAACAGATCCAAAAGAAGATAGCCACACAACCAGAATTCTACTTTTAACTATGAAAATAACTGGAAGTAACACCCACTTTTCCTTAATATCTCTTAGCATCAATGGTCTCAATTCCCCAATAAAAAGACATAGACTAACAGACTGAATATGTAAACAGGACCCAATATTTTACTGCATACAAGAAACACACCTCAGTGACAAAGACAGTCACTACTTCAGAGTCAAAGGTTGGAAAACAATTTTCCAAGCAAATGGTCCCAAGAAACAAGCTGGAGTGGCCATTCTTATATCGGATAAATTTGATATTCAACCAAAAGTTATCAAAAAAGATAAGAAGAGACACTTCATACTGGCCAAAGGAAAAAATCTACCAAGAACTCTCAATTCTGAACATCTATGCTCTAAATTCATGGGCATCCACATTTATAAAAGAAACTTTACTAAATCTCAAAGCACATATTGCACTCCACACAATAAAAGAGTGGGAGACTTCAACACCCCACTCTCAGCAATAGACAAATCATGGAAACAGAAACTAAACAGAGACACCGTGAAACTAACTGAAGTTACGGACCAAATGGATCTAATAGATATTTATAGAACATTCCATCCTAAAGCAAAAAATATACCTTCTTCTCAGCATCTCATGGTACTTTCTCCAAAATTGACCATATAATTGGTCACAAAACAGACCTCAACAGATACAGGAATATTGAAATAATTCTATACACCCTGTCAGATCACCACACCCTAAGGATGGTCTTAAGTTCAAACAAAAACAGCAGAAAACATGCATACACATGGACATTGAACCATGCTCTACGCAATGATAGCGTGGTCCATGAAGAAATGAAGAAAGAAATGTAAGACTTTTTAGAATTTAATGAAAAAAAAAGACACATCATACCAAAATGTATAGGGCACAAAGAATGCAGTGCTGAAATGAAAACTCATAGCTTAAAGTGCCGCCAAAAAAGAAAATGGAGAGAGCATACACTAGCAGCTTAACAGCAAACCTGAAAGCTCTAGAACAGGAAGAAGCTAATACATCTAAGAGGAGTAGAAGGCAGGAAATCATCAAACTCAGGACCAAAATTAACCAAATACAAACAAAAACAACTATATAAAGAATCAACAAAATCAGGAGCTGGTTCTTGAGAAAATCAACAAAATAGAAAAACCCTTAGCCAGAAAAACCAGAGGGCACAGAGACACTACCCAAATTAATAAGATCAGAAATGAAAAGGGAAACATAACAACTGAAACTGTGGAAATAAAAAACTGATCAAATTCTACTACAAGAGCTTATACTCCACAAAATTGGAATATCTGGATGAAATGGCCAATTTTCTAGACATATACCAGGTGCCAATGTTAAAACAGGATCATATAAACCATATAAATAGTCCCAAAAGTTCTGAGGAAATAGAAGCAGTTGTTGATAGTCTCCCAAGCAAAAAAAGCCCAGGACCAGATGGGTTTTGTTGACAGTTCTATCAGACCTTCAAGGAAGACCTAATGCAAATATGCTTCTAACTATTTCACAAAATAGAAACAAGGAACACTACCCAATTCATTCTATGAAGCCACTATAATGCTTGTACCTAAACCAAACAAAGACCAAACAAGAAAAGAAAACTTCAGAGCAATTTCCCTTATGAACATGGATACAAAAATACTCAACAAAATACTGGCCAGATCCAAGATTGCATCAAAACAATAATACACCACGATCAGGTAGGCTTCATCCCAGGGATGCAGGGATAGTTCATTATAGGGAAATTCATCAATGTGACCTACTACATTAACAAACTCCAAGAAAAAAAATCACATGGTCATTTGATTGGATGCTGAAAAACTTTTGAAAAAATTCAGCATCCCTTCATGATAAAAGTCTTGGAGAGATAAGGAATTCAAAGCCCATATCTAAAATTATTAAAAGCAATATACAGCAAGCCAGTAGGCTATATCAAACTAAATGGAGAGAAACTTGAAGCAATCCCACTAAAATCGGGGACCAGACAAGGCTGCCCACTCTCTCCCTATCTATTCAATATAGTACTCTAAGTCCCAGCCAAAGCAATTAGACAACAAAAGGAGAACAAAGTGGTTAAAATTGGAAAGGAAGAAGTCAAAATATCACTATTTGCAGATGATATGATCTTGTATGTGACCCTACAAATTCCACCAGAGAACTCCTAAAGCAGATAAATAATTTCGGCAAAGTGATTGGATATAAAATGAACTCAAACAAATCAGTAGGCTTCCTCTACTCAAAGGATAAACAAGCTGAGAGTATGACATACCTTGGTGTGACTTTAACCAAGCAAGTGAAACAACTGTATGACAAGAACTTCAAGTCTCTGAAGAAAGAAATTGAATAAGATCTCAGAAGATGGAAAGATCTCCCTTGCTCATGGATTGGAAGGATTAATATAGTAAAAATGGCCATCTTGCAGAAAGCAATCTACAGATTCGTTGCAATCCCCATAAAAATTCCAAATCAATTCTTCATAGAGGTAGAAAGAGCAATCTGGAAATTCATTTGCAATAAAAAAATACCCAGGATATTAATGATTGTACACTACAAAAGATCTCCTGGGGGAAAAACCATCTGTGACCTCAAACTCTACTATGGAGCAATAGTGATAAAAAGAGTATGGTATTGGTACAGAGATAGGCAGGAAGATCAATGGAACAGAATTGAAGACCCAGAAATGAACCCACACACCTATGGTCACTTGGTATTTGACAAAGGAGCTAAAAACATCCAGTGGTAAAAAGACAGCATTTTCAACAAATGGTGCTGGATCAACTGTAGCTTAGCATGCAGAAAAATGCAAATCGACCCATTCTTATTTCCTTGTACAAAGCTCAAGTCCAAGTAGATCAAGAACCTTCTCATAAAACCAGATACACTGAAACTTACAGAGGAGAAAGTGGGGAAGAGACTTGAACACATGGTCACAGGGGAAATTTTCCTGAATAGGACATCAGTGGCTTATACTCTAAGAACAAGAATTAGCAAATGGGACCTCATAAAACTGCAAAGCTTCTTCTGTAAGGCTAAGGACACAGTCAATAGGACAAAAGGGCAACCAGCAGATTGGAAAAAGATCTTTACCAATTCTTCATCTGATAGAGGGCTAATATCCAATATATACAAAGAACTCAAGAAGGTAGACTCCAGAGAGTCAAATAACACTATTAAAAATGGGATACAGAGGGAGGGGTGGTGGCAGCAGCCGCAGCCGCAGCCGCCGCCGCAGCAACTGGTCCAGCAGAAGAGCCATCAGCAGTGGAACCAAGGTGACAGGGTCCAGGCAGGCCCTATGCCCGCTACCACTGACCTTCACTGGCCAGCCTGGCTGCAAGCAGTGGCAGATTTATAGCGCCTTTCACTGCATAGAAGCCACATCAGAACTCTGCCTCGTGCCTTTCAGTTACATAAGACTCTTCCCCATCTTGGATCTTGGGCACCAGAGAAATAAAACAGACTGAGGTACGCAAATAAAACCCGAGGCCAACATCACAGTGGTCTAAGCATGACGGGCGTTGGCCTGCACCCAGGCCCTGGGCTGTTTGGGGGCGGGGGGGGGGGTCGGATCGGTGTGCCAACCCAGCCAGGAGGTTGTTTGCCCGGCCTGACACATGCACCGCCATTTTGACTACAGGATGCCAGAGAGTTCTAGCAAGGAAAGTAAGCTAAGAGTCATATAGCCTGAGGATAACATAGCGGGGGTCTAAGCCAGACAGGCCTTGGACTGACCCTAGGCCCTGGATTGCTTGGTGGGCCATCTGTGTGCCAACCCAGCCAGGAGGTTGTTAGCCTAGCAGACTCTCCCGGCACTTTCAGGGAGCACATGCACACTCTGCCATCCTGGCCACCTGACAGAACCAATTAACAATCATAGTCCGAGGGGAACTCTGCTCCGGCCTTATCCTGTCACGATTTTGCCTAGACTCAGGGCCTCAGCAGCTAGGCTAGCCTTGTGTGCACCAACCCAGTTGGGAGATCGGATGCCCAGCAGAGTGATCAGCACTCAGAAAAGGTCCTGCAGCATACACCATCAGCACTCCCTGAAGGAGCAAACGGGCACCGCCTGGTTAACACAGACAATCTGGGGCAAGGCACATTAGGGCTCCAAGGGCACCCAAGAAGAGGACAGCAAATCAGCAATTTGTAACAGGGGAAACCCAGACATCCAGTGTTGTAGAAATGGCCCTACAGCCTCACAGGAGGCACAAATACCAGCCAGAGATAAGACTAACGCCAGAGAACAAGATGGCAAAGGGCAAATGCAGGAACACTACTAACAGAAATCTAGACAATATGGCAGCGTCTGAACCAAACTCTCCAACATCAGCAAGGCCTGGTTACACAAACACACCAGAAAAACAAGATTTGGATTTAAAATCACTGGTCATGACACTACTAGAAGAACACAAAAAGGACATAAATGAATCTCTTAAAGAAATACAGGGGAACATGAACAAGCTAGAAACCCGTATAATGGAAACACAAAAATCACTTAAAGAAATTCAGGAGAATAAGGGTCAAGAGATAGAAGCCAATAAAGAAGAAACACACACACACACACACACACACACACAAACTTAAAGAAATGCAGGAGAAAGTGAGTCAAACAGCAGAAGTCATGAAAGAGGAAACACAAAAATCTCTTAAAGAATTATAGGAAAACACAAACAAGCAAGTGAAGGAGCTAAGCAAACCCATCCAGGATCTAAAATCAGAAGTAGAAACAACTAAGAAATCACAAAGGGAGACAACTTTGGAGATAGAAAACCTTGAGAAGAAATCAGGGGCCATAGATAGAAATATTAACAACAGAATACAAGAGATGGAAGAAAGAATCTCAGATGCCGAAGATACCATAGAAACCATTGACTCAACTGTCAAAGAAAATGCAAAATGCAAAAAGCTTGTATCCCAGAACATCCAGGAAATCCAGGATACAATGAGAAAACCAAAACTAAGGATTATAGGCATAGATGAGAGTGAAGATTTACAGCTGAAAGGGCCAGCAAATATCTTCAACAAAATTATGGAAGAAAACTTTCCCAACTTAAAGAGAGAGATACCTATGAATATACAAGAAGTCTACAGAACTCCAAACAGACTGGACCTGAGCAGAAATACCTCCCGTCACATAATAATCAAAACCCCAAATGCACTAAACAAAGAAAGAATATTAAAGGCAGTAAGAGAAAAAGGCCAAATAACATATAAAGGAAGACCTATCAGAATCACAGCAGACTTCTCACCAGAGACCATGAAAGCTAGAAGATCCTGGGCAGATCTCATGCAGACTCTAAGAGAACACAAATGTCAGCCAAGACTACTATACCCAGCAAAACTCTCAATCACAATAGGTGGAGAAACCAAGATATTCCATGAGAAAACCAAATTTGGACAGTATCTTTCTACAAACCCAGCTCTACAAAGAATAATAGGAGGAAAACTCCAATACAAGGAGGGAATCTACACCCTGGAAAAAGCAAGATAGTTAACTTCTTTCATCAAACCCAAAAGAAGATAAACCACTCAAATATAAAAATAACATCAAAAATGACTGGAAGTAATAATCACTATTCCTTAATATCTCTTAACGTCAATGGACTCAAATCCCCAATAAAAAGACATAGACTAACAGACTGGATAAGGAAACAGGACCCTATATTTTGCTGCATACAGGAAACACACCTCAATGTCAAAGACAAAAAATACCTTAGAGTAAAAGGCTGGAAGACAACTTTACAAGCCAATGGTCTCAGGAAACGAGCAGGAGAAGCCATTCTTTTTTCTAAATATTTTTTTTGTATATTCTTTGTTTACAATCCAAATGATTTCCCCTTTCGCGGATCCCCCCTCCCCATATGTCCCATAAACCTTCTTCTCTCCATCCATTCTCCATTCACCTCACTCCTTTTTCTCTGTCCTTATATTCCCTTCCTATGCTAGATCAATCCTTTCCAGGATCAGGACCTTCTCCATCCTTCTTCATGGGAGTCATTTGTTATGCAATTTGGGCTTTGGGTATTCAGGATTTCTGGGCTAATTAATATCCACTTATCAGAGATTGCATTCCATGTGTATTCTTTTGTGACTGGGTTACCTCACTTAGGATGATATTTTCCAGATCAAATCATTTGCCTAAAAATTTCTTGAATTCATTGTTTCTAATTGCTGAGTAGTATTCCATTGTGTAAATATATCACATTTTCTGTATCCATTCCTCCATTGGGGGATATCTGGGTTCTTTCCAGCTTCTGGCTATTATAAATAAGGCTGCTATGAACATAGTGGTGCATGTTTCTTTATTGCATGCCGGGGAATCTTTGGGGTATATGCCCAGGAGAGGTATAGCAGGGTCCTCTGGAAATCTTATGTCCAGTTTTCTGAGGAACCTCCAGACTGATTTCCAAAATGGTTGTACCATCTTAGAGCCCCACCAGCAGTGGAGGAGTGTTTCTCTTTCTCCAAATCCTTGCCAACACCTGCAGTCTCCTGAATTTTTGACCTTAGTCATTCTGACTGGTGTAAGGTAAATCTCAGGGTTGTTTTGATTTGCATTTCCCTAATGACTAATGATGTTGAGCACTTCTTAAGGTGCCTCTCGGCCATTCAAATTTCTTCAGGTGAAAATTCTTTGTTTAGATCTGTACCCCATTTTTAATAGGGTTATTTGGTTCCCTGGGGTCTAACTTCTTGAGTTCTTTGTATATATTGGCTATTAGCCCTTTATCAGATGTAGGGTTCGTGAATATCCTTTCCCAATTTGATGGTTGCCGTTTTGTCCTTTTAACAGTGTCCTTTGCCTTACAGAAACTTTGTAATTTTATGACGTCCCATTTGTCAATTCTTGATCTTAGAGCATAAGCTATTGGTGATCTGTTTAGGAACTTTTCCCCCATGCCCATGTCCTCTAGGGTCTTCCCCAGTTTCTTTTATATTAGTTTCAGTGTGTCTGGTTTTACATGGAGGTTCTTGATCCACTTGGAGTGAAGTTTAGTACATGGAGATAAGAGTGGATCAATTCGCATTCTTCTGCATGCTGACCTCCAATTGAACCAGCACTGTTTGTTGAAAAGGCTATCTTTTTTCCACTGGATGTTTTTGGCTCCTTTGTCAAAGATCAAGTGACCATAGGTGTGTGGGTTCATTTCTGGATCTTCAATTCTATTCCATTGGTCCACTTGTCTGTCACTGTGCCAATACCATGCAGTTTTTAATGCTATTGCTCTGTAGTATTGCTTGAAGTCAGGGATACTGATTCCCCCAGAATTTCTTTTGTTTTTGAGAATAGTTTTAGCTATCCTGCAATTTTTGTTATTCCAGATGAATTTGAGAATTAATTTTTCTAACTCTGTGAAGAACTGAGTTGGCATTTTGATGGGGATTGCATTGAATCTGTAGATTGCTTTTGGCAAGATGGCCATTTTAACTATATTAATCCTGCCGATCCACAAGCATAGCAGATTTTTCCATTTTCTGAGGTCTTCTTCGATTTCCTTCTTCAGAGACCTGAAGTTCTTGTCATATAGATCTTTCACTTGTTTGGTTAGTCACAGCAAGATACTTTATATTGTTTGTGGCGATTGTGAAGGGTGTCATTTCCCTAACTTCTTTCTCAGCCTGCTTATCCTTTGAGTATAGGAAGGCAACTGATTTGCTTGAGTTGATTTTATAACCAGCCACTTTGCTGAAGTTGATTATCAGCTGTAGGAGTTCTCTGCTGGAGGTTTTCGGGTCACTTAAGTAGACTATCATGTCATCTGCAAATAGTGATAATTTGACTTTTTCCTGTACAGTTTGTATCCCCTCGACATCCTTATGTTTTCTAATTGCCTGAGCTAGTACCTCAAGTACAATATTGAAAAGATAAGGAGAAAGGGGACAGCCTTGTCTAGTCCATTTCCTCCAGGTTCTCCTGTTGTGTTGAGTATAGGCTTTTGTAGTAGGATCTAATGATCTTTTTGAATTTCCTCATTATCTGTTGTTATATCTCCCTTTTCATTTCTAATTTTGTTAATCTGGATACTTTCTCTGTGCCCTTTGGTCAGTTTGGCTAAGGGTTTATCGATCTTGTTGATTTTCTCAAAGAACCAACTCCTAGATTCGTTGATTCTTTGTATGGTTCTCTTTGTTTCCACTTTACTGATTTCAGCCCTGAGTTTGATGATTTCCTGTCTTCTACTCCTCCTCAAGAATCTGAAGAAGGAAATGCAAGAAGACCTCAAAAAATGGAAAAATCTCCCATGCTTGTGGATCGGCAGGATTAATATAGTTAAAATGGCTATTTTGCCAAAAGCAATATACAGATTCAATGCAATACCCATCAAAATCCCAACTTAATTCTTCATAGAGTTAAAGAGAGCAATTCTCAAATTCAACTGGAACAACGAAAACCCCAGGATAGCTAAATCTATTCTCAACAACAAAAGAAATTCTGGAGGAATCAGTATCCCTGACCTTAAGCAATACTACCGAGCAATAGTGTTAAAAACTGCATGTTATTGGTACAGTGAGAGGCAGACAGATCAATGGAACAGGATTGAAGATCCAGAAATGAACCCACACACCTATGGCCACTTGATCCTTGACAAAGGGGCTGAAAACATCCAATGGAAAAAAGATAGCCTTTTCAACAAATGGTGCTGGTTCAACTGGAGGTCAGCATGCAGAAGAATTCAAATTGATCCATCCTTGTCTCCTTGTACTAAGCTCAAATCTAAATGGATCAAGGACCTCCACATAAAGCCAGACACTCTGAAGCTAATAGAAAAGAAACTGGGGAAGACCCTTGAGGACATCGGTACAGGGAGAAAGTTTCTGAACAGAACAACAATAGCGTATGCTCTAAGATCAAGAATTGACAAATGGGACCTCATAAAATTACAAAGTTTCTGTAAAGCAAAGGACACCATCATAAGGACAAATAGGCCACCAACAAATTGGGAAAAGATCTTCACCAACCCTACATCAGATAGAGGGCTAATATCCAATATATACAAAGAACTCAAGAAGTTAGACCCCAGAAAACCAAATAACCCTATTAAAAATGGGGTACAAAGTTAAACAAAGAATTTTCACCTGAAGAACTTCGGATGGTGGAGAAACATCTTTAAAAAATGTTCAACTTCATTAGTCATCAGGGTAATGCAAATCAAAACAACCCTGAGTTTTCACCTCACACCAGTCAGAATGGCTAAAGTCAAAAATTCAGGAGACAGCAGGTGTTGGCGAGGATGTGGAGAAAGAGGAACACTCCTCCACTGCTCGTGGGGTTGCAAATTGGTACAATCACTCTGGAAATCAGTCTGGCGGTTCCTCAGAAAACTGGACATGACACTTCCAGAAGATCCTGCTATACCACTCCTGGGCATATACCCAGAGGATTCCCCAGCATGTAATAAGGATATATGCTCCACTATGTTCATAGCAGCCCTATTTATAAAAGCCAGAAGCTGGAAAGAAACCAGGTATCCCTCAACAGAAGAATGGATGCAAAAAATGTGGTATATATACACAATGGAGTACTATTCAGCCATTAGAAACAATGAATTCATGAAATTCTTAGGCAAATGGATTGAGCTGGAGAACATCATACTAAGTGAGGTAACCCAGTCTCAAAAGATCAATCATGGTATGCACTCACTAATAAGTGGATATTAACCTAGAAAACTGGAATACCCAAAACATAATCCACACATCAAATGAGGTACAAGAACGGAGGAGTGGCCCCTGGTTCTTGAAAGACTCAGTGTAGCAGTATAAGACAAAACCAGAACAGAGAAGTGGGAAGGGGTGGGTGGGAGAATAGGGGGGTGGAAGTGGGCTTATGTGACTTTCGGGGAGTGGGGGGACAGAAAAGGGGAAATCATTTGAAATGTAAATAAAATATATATCAAATAAAAACAAATGGCATACAGAGCTAAACAGAGAATTCTCAACTGAGGAAATCTGAATGGCTGTGAAGCACCTAAAGAAATGTTCAACATCATTAGTTTTCAGGGAAATGCAAATCAAAACAACCCTGAGATTCCACCTCACTCCAGTCAGAACAGCTAAGATGAAAAACTCAGGAGACAGAAGATGCTAGAGGATGTGGAAAAAGAGAAACACTCCTTCATTGCTGGCAGGATTGCAAGCAGGTACAACCATTCTGGAAATTAGTCTGGCTGTAACTCACAAAATTAGACATAGTACTTCCTGAGAACCCAGCTATACCACTCCTGGGCATATACCTAGAAGATGCTCCAACATGTAATAAGGACACATGCTCCACTATGTTCATAGCAGCCTTATTTATAATAGCCAGAAGCTGGAAAGAATCCAGATGTCACACAACTGAAGAATGGATACAGGAAATGTGGTACATTTACACATGGAGTACTACACAGCTATTAAAAACAATGAATTCATGAAATCCTTAGGCAAATGGTTGTAACTAAGAAGTGTCATCCTTAGTGTGGTAACACAATCACAAGGGAACACACATGGTATTCACTCACTGATAAGTGGATATTAGCCGAAAAGCTCAAAATAAACAAGTTACAATTCACCCAGCACAGGAAACTCAAGAAGAAGGAGGACTTAAGTGAGGGTGCTTTCATTCCTCTGAGAAAGGGAACAAAATACTCACAGGAGCAATTATGGAGACAACGTGTGACAGAGAATGAAGCAAAGTCCACCCAGAGACTGCTCTACCTGGGGATTCATTCTATATACAGTCACCAAACTCCAACACTATTGTGCATGCCAAGTAGTACTTTTATAAAGGAGTCTGATATGGCTGTCTCCTGAGGGGCCCTGCCAGAGCCTTACAGATACAGAAGCAGATGCTAGCAGCCCACCATTAGACTGAGCACAGGGTCCCAGTTGGAGGAGTTGGAGGGAGGACTGAAGGAGCAAAAGGGGTTTACAGCCTCTTGATAAGAATAAAGATGTAGGCCAACCAGATCCTCCCAGAGCTCCCAGGGCTAAGTCATCAACAGAGGGGCACACATGGTTCCAGCCGCATTTGTGGCAGAGGAATGCCTTGTTGGGCATTGGTGGGAGATGTCCCCGGTCCTATGAAGGCTGGATAGATGCCCCAGCATGGGGTAATCAAGAAGGCGTTAGGTGGGAGTGTGTTGAGCAGAGGGGCAACTTCTTAGAGGCAGGGAGAGGGAGGATGGGTTGGGGTTTTTTTGGGAGGTGGGAAACCGGGAAAGGGTATAACATTTGAAATCTAAATGAAGAATATATTCATTAAATAATAATAAAAGTTATAACTTTATTATTACATTTGATATTTTGTACTAGAGAGTGTTATATTCTTTTTTGGAATTTTTCATAGAATTAGTCATTTCGTTAGTTTGTTTTTCTTTTTTATATTATTTATTTCTGATTTAATCTTTGGTAATAGTTTCCTTTTTCTGCTGATTTTTCGAGTTTTATTAGGAACAAAATGTTTAATTCTTTACATTGAATAGAATGAGTCTTTACAGGTATAAATGATTATGAATATATCAATGGAATATTCTGTGATTTGATGTATTAGTTAAATGAAGGCAGGCAGAACCCTGAGTGGAGGGATAAGGAAATCAACACACCCACAAAATATTCAACCCCAAATTTATCCTCTTTACAAGAAATACAGGGACTGTGGATGGAGCAGAGACTGAGGGAATAACCAACCAATGACTGGCCCAACTAGAGATGTATTCCATGGACAAGCACCAATTCCTGATACTATTAATGATAATCTGTTATACTTGCAGATAGGAGTCTAGAAGCTCTAAGTAACAACTGACTCAGAGGAAACTTTTGAAGGAAGTCAGAGACTCTTATGGAAGAGTTGGGGCAAGGATTGAGGACCCTGAAGGGGATAGGAACCCCAACAGAGTCAACTAACCTGAACCCTTGGGGGCTCTCAGCGACTGAATCACCAACCAGAGAACACACACAGGCTGGACCTAGGCCTCCTGAAACATATGTAACAGATGTGGAGCTTGGTCTTTGTGTGGGTCCTGAATAACTGGAGCAGAGGATATTCCAAAAGCTGTTACCTGACTGTGGTGTACTTCCCTAACAATGCTGCCTTGTCTGGCCTCAGAGGCAAAGGATGCACCAAATCCTGCAGAAAGTCAATGTGCCAGAGTGGAGGGATACCCAGGGGGTAATTCTCAGAGGAGAAGGGGAGGGAGGAGGGGGGATTCTATAATGGGCATGGGGGGGGCTTTAGACGTAAGTAAATAAATAATAAAATTTAAAAATCATTGGTTATTAATTTTTAAGTAATTAATAAATATACTATGCCAGATTTTCTTCTGTGAGCCATCAAGCAATTAAAAATGAATTAGTAATTACCATAAACCAATTTCCTTTTTTGTGCCATTTTTTCCCAATTTTTGCAATGCGGCCTCATATGGCTGAGGCTGGCTTTTATCCCCATTTTTCCTTTAATGGCACTGAAGTTTAAGAAGTTAATTTATATGCTTTATTTTAGGGAAAACAATCAAAACCTTATTAATTATAAGGTATAGTTTTTGCATAACAACAATTCTCAGTATTTAAGTAACAAATCACATCATTAAGGTTTTATTAACAATTTTAATATTCATTCTTACTTCATTTGTATTTGACAGACAAGTTAAAAAATGATCTTACTATTGATTGGTTTAGTTATGACATTAGCTCTACATATTTGAAGTTTACAAAGGGGAATTAGTTTACTGTGCACACAATGTTTTGCACACATGCTTATAGTATGTTAGATTCTTTGTCCAAAAATTACTTTCTATTGTTTTACCTCTTTTCCCAAAGAAGTATTTTACTAGATAATTTAAACCTCTCAGAATTGCTAGTTTAATGGTTTCTGTCATTCGTTTTTCTGTTATGGTTTTCTGAAGTTCATTTTCTTTTTTATTGTTTCTCTCTCTCTCTCTCTCTCTCTCTCTCTCTCTCTCTCTCTCTCTGTGTGTGTGTGTGTGTGTGTATGTGTGTGTATGCTCTCTGTGTATGTGTGTGTGTTTATACCTTCCAATAAAAAATATTTCATTACACAGATTTTTAAATATTTAAACAACTTTTATATGTCATTAATTTCTTTTACTAAAAGTGGGAAACGCCTTTTGAAGTTTGTGGCCCTTATATAAAGAGTGAACAGTCAATTTTGCTGACAGACCATAGCCTTCATAGCTATGGCATATTGCATTTCTGCATCTTCCTTATTTATCTTCCTTCAACCTATGAAAGTAATTTCCTGAGTCAACAAATACGCTTCTTATTGTTGGGGTTGTTTCTATGCTACTGCAACAAATCACAATTTAGCAGCTTGGAACAACATAGTTATTATCTCATAGTTCTGTGCCTTGGGAGTATAGGTTGGCTTGACTGGTTTTTCTGCTCCAGTTTCCTCAAGGCTGAAATCACAGCTGGCCGAGTTCTTATAAAGTGACTCCAGGACAAATTTACTTCTATTCTCATTCCTATGGACAAACTTTTATTCACCATGATTGTAGGAATGACGACTGTTAAAGTTTGGATATGGAATGGTCCCAAAGATTTGGACCCTATCTAGCAGGGCTATTGAGAAACTGTGGAAACTTGAGGAGGTGGGGCCAACCTACTTGGAAGAAGTAAGTCATCAGGAAGGTTTACTCCTTTTGTTTTGGCTTCACACACACTGGAGACAAGCGATTCTTTTTATCATTATTATCATTATCATTATCATCATCATTATTATTATTATTGAATATCGTCTTCATTTTCATCGCCAATGGTAAAGCCTTTCCCAATTTCCCCCTCCCCAAAGACCCCCCAAACCCTCCTCCCATGCCCTGACTCCACATGTATGCCCCTCCACCTGACCCACTCCCACCTCCCCCCCCCCAATTTCCCTTTGTTGGGGCAACTATTGAGTCTTTACCTGACTAAGGACCACTCCTCCCACTGATGCCCAACAAGGCTTCCTCTGCCACATTTTTGGCTTGAACCATGTCTGTTCACCCCTTGGTTGATGGTTTAGTCCCTGGGAGTCCTGGGGCATCTGGGTGGCTGAAACCATTGTTCTTCCCATGGAGCTGTAAACCCCTCCAGTTCCTCTGGACCACCCTCCAGCTCCTCCATTGGGGACCCCATGCCCAGTCCATTGGTTGGCTGCTAGCATCTGCCTCTGTATTTGTAAGGCTATGGCAGGGCCCCTCCAGAGACAACCATGGTATGCTCCTTTCGATATACACTTCTTGTCGTCCATAATAGTTTCGGGGGTTTGTTGACTGTTTATAGGATGAATCTCCAGGTAGGGCAGTCTCTGGGTGGCCTTTGCTTCAGTCTCTACTCCACACATTGTCTCCCTTATTGTTCCTGTGAGTATTTTGTTCCTTTTCTCAGAGGAACCAAAGCATTCTCACTTAAGTCCTCCTTCTTGAGCTTCCTGTGCTGGCTGAATTGTAACTTGTTTATTTTGAGCTTTTGGGCTAACATCTGCTTGTTAATAAGTGCATACCATGCATGTTCTTTTGTGATTGGGTTGCCTCGCTCAGGATGACACTTTCTAGTTTCATCTATTTGCCTAAGAATTCCATGTATTCACTGTTTTTAATAGTTGAATAGTACCCCATTGTGTATATAGACCACAGTTTCTGTATCCATTCATTTGGGTTGAAGGACATTTGGGTTCTTTCCAGCTTCTGGCTATTATAAATAAGGCTGCTATGAACATAGCAGAGTATGTGTCCTTATTACATGTAGGAACATCTTTTGGGTATATGCCCAGGAGTGGTATAGCTGGGTCCTCAGGTAGTACTATGTCTAATTTTCTGAGGAATTGTCAAAATGATTTCCAGAGTAGTTTTACAAGCTTGCAATCCCAGCAACAATGGAGAAGTGTTCCTCTTTCCCCACATCCTTTCCAGCATCTGCTGTCCCCTGAGTTTTTCATCTTAGCCATTCTGACTGTTGTAAGGTGGAATCTCAGGGTTGTTTTGATTTGCATTTCCCTGATAACTAAGGATGCTGAAAATTTCTTTAGGTGCTTTAGAGCCATTTGAGTTTCCTCAGTTGAGAATTCCCTGTTTAGCTCTGTTCCCCACTTTTTAATAGGGTTATTTGACTCTCTGGAGACTAACTTCTTGAGTTCTTTGTATACATTGGATATTAGCCCTCTATCAGATGTAGGGTTAGTAAATATCTTTACCCATTTTTTGGTTGTCATTTTGTCCTATTGACAGTGTCCTTTGCCTTACAGAAGCTTTGCCATTTTATGAGGTCCTATTTGTCAGTTCTTGATCTTAGAGCATAAGCCATTGGTGTTCTGTTCAGGAACTTTTCCCCTGTGCCCATTTTTTCAAGATTCATCCCCACTTTCTCCTCTATAAGCTTCAGTGTGTCTGGTTTTATGTGTAGATCCTTGATCCACTTGGACTTGAGCTTTATACAAGGAGATAAGAATAGGTCAGTTTGCATTTTTCTGCATGCTGACCATTGATTCAGCACCATTTGTTAAAAATGTTGTCTTTTTTTCCACTTGATGTTTTTAGTTCCTTTGTCAAATATCAAGTGACCATATGTGTGTAGGTTAATTTCTGTGTCTTCAATTCTATTCCATTTGTCTTCCTGCCAAGACAAGCAATTCTTTACTGCATATGCCCCTACCATGTTACTATGCTTTACCAGGGGCCCAGAGCAACAGGACCAAGCAACCATGGACTGAATCCTCTGAAACAAGTAATCAAATTTAAACTTTTTCTGATGTGTTGATGTTTTTCTCTGCCTCTTCATTGGCTATGTTCTCCTTGAAACCTTTGTCTTCAGCCTTCTTTTAAACATTACACATTGTCCTCCTGCATCAAAACATCATGAAGTACCTCATCAATACCTAATATGATTCTATATTAAAAGTTTCCTAGTGTCCACTTTTTCTTTTCAGTGTCTGTTCTGCTGCTTTTTTATTTTTATATTGTTTTTAAAGGTGTATGTGATTACTTTAGGTTCACATGGATAATCTAGGATAATCTAAACCTTTTAAGATTATAATTTAATTGCAACATTTTTCCCTTTCAGGTCCTCCCTCCAAATCCTGCCACATACCCTTCTTCCCTCTCCTTCAAGTTCATGGCCTCTTTTTAAGTGTTATTACACACACACACACACACACACACATGCACACACACACACATACACACATGCCAGTCCTATATATAACATGTTCACTCTATATATTTATATAATTACTATTTTTTAAAATTGATTTTTATTCTCTGCATTTTGAGCAGGGTGGCTCTCTGAAACTAGCCTATGCCTGATATAAAATGAAACTTATTGGATGAATGCTAACAGCTACAGTTATCTGTAGATTTAAGGGTGTTTATAGTAGAGTCAGGAGCCAGAA